>NW_018210098.1:0-820 GCF_001263595.1 Phalaenopsis equestris | reverse complement strand
TTAAAATCAGGATCATAATAGCTGATTTTTTAGATATATCTTTCGATGGATGATGATTGATAAGGTTATGACGGCATTATTCCCATAATAAATGTTAATAATCCCATTATATTTGTTTTTGGTTTTTTTTTTTTAATGCTCATGATTTATATATATTCCCTTAGTCAATATAATGTTAAAAAAATGTTTAGAATATAAAACTGATAGAATTTTTTTTGTAATTTATTTGTATTCATTCATTTTAAGCCCAATCAATTGAAGGGAGTTGACTCGTTTTGATTTTCTAGCTGAAACAAATCTATATAACTCAATTAGAGCTTGCTCGTTTCAATTTTGAGTTGGATTGAGCTCAATTCAGATTCAAGCCGAGCTAACTCAAAGTCAAATATAACGAATGACAAGCCGCTTTCAAGCTGGCCCAACCTCAACTCGAAATCAACCATATTGATAGGCAGTAAATGTATCCTCTTTAAAATTTGTAATTACATGTGTTAGTACTTACTCGATACATTTTGAATGTTCTATTTTATTCATTAAAGGTACATTTATATTTACTTGAGAAATGAAATACTACTTAAATAAAATCTAATGAAATAAAGTTTATGATCATAAGTTTAAGACACATACTTTACAATTAATTTTTTTCTTTCAAAAAATGCTTAGTAAATAAAAATATTAAATATTGAGGATTCCCTTTTGATTATATTCATATAAAATGGTAGATGCTGCTTGCTGGCCACCTAAATCAAGATCCAACTAATCAATATGCAATAATGTAGACTTTGATCACCTTTAAAAAATAAAATTAAATAATGTCTCA
>NW_018210097.1:0-820 GCF_001263595.1 Phalaenopsis equestris | reverse complement strand
TTAGCCATTTATTTTGTCAATAATAACCAAAGGAATGTTTTCACCAGCTATTCTGCCAGTTGGGATGGCTATTTTCTGTATTATCTCTTGCATTCAATAAGTGTTGTCTCCCCTCTTAAGCCTCATTCTACAAGATGTCTGGTCCATTTAGATGCTCATAAGGCTAATGTGCTTGACTTTTTTAATGTTGTTCCCAGCTTAAATATTTTTAGATTTTATACAAACTGTCTAAATCTTATATATAATACTATTGCTATGTGTATATCATGATTATAATTATCCAGATTTAACTGTTATATGTTTCATATAATGATTATATATGCTATCTGTCAGATTCTAGCAAACAATTATAAAAATCTTGGAAAAATGAATGTGAAGTTATTTAGATTCAAAATTATAAGTAAAATAAATAAATAAAGGCTGACAAAAATAATCCTTCTTGCTTCAAAATTTTGTGAGAGTAATGTAGCATTATAATAATAATTTATTTTCTTAAATTCTATGATCTACAGTCCAGAATTATAGCAAAATTTCAAGTTCTTTTTCATTCTTTCTTCCAAGATGATCTTTCTTGTTTTTGAATCCAATGAGAAATTGGCAGTTATATTTATTCTCTTTTCTTAAATTTTAATGTTTGGTTTTAATTTTAATTGAAACTAAGTCATACCTAAAGTCTTCTGCCATCACTTGATACAATGTTGAAATCTAAAAGCTTTTTCTGCTTTCATTTTGTTCTGAAGCCTTGGACGCTTATAATAATGAACTAATACAATTTTAACATCTACTATTTCAATATATATATATATATATATATATATAT
>NW_018210096.1:0-820 GCF_001263595.1 Phalaenopsis equestris | reverse complement strand
AGCCCCCGCCACCCCTAATGGGCCTAACCACTCGAGTACCAACTCCATAGGTAAAGGGGAGATTCGAACCCTATATCGGACGAGACTTATAACAGAAAAAATCGATGCTCTACCAACTGATCTAGGAATGCTGGACATATATATAAATTTTTTATGCAGATATTAGACAAATCATCACTATAACAGAAAATTAATTTAGATAATATTTGATTAATGCAGTGGAGTGCAGGATGAGGAAGTAATTATCCCTAATTTGACTGTCATCAAGTGCATGAATTTGACCATCTCATCAGAGTGGAGGCCATGGTTTGATAATAATGTTCAGGTTGCTGCATTTTCATATTTCATACATATATCTTTCAATAATCCAAAATTCCAAAACTAAATTAATTATTATTATTATACTAAAATGCATCAAGATTCAAATTTTGATTTGATTTGGCAGGTCGCCGGATTCACCGAGTCCTACGTTGGAGGACTGACATTTGCGACGGTCCGTGGCTCCGGACTTCTGGTCATGGCAGACCAGCCTAAGAGGGGCTTCATCATAGCCAAGTCGTTCATCACAAATAGCAGCCTGCCCTTTTCCAAAATTGCATGAATTCATTACTTTCATTTTATGAGCTTAGGGACAAATGGTGTTATGATTACATAGGCTTATAAATTTGGTTTTATATATAAATGATATTTGAGTTGATTTGATTTTTCATAGAAATGCTATTTATGAAGATGATCAAATTTTGTTCAAGTGGCTTCGATTCAAAATTTATAAAATACCTCAATTCTGACCGAGATATATATATATATATATATATATATA
>NW_018210095.1:0-820 GCF_001263595.1 Phalaenopsis equestris | reverse complement strand
TCTGAATACTTATAAACTGTTTGGTTGGGAAAATGGAATGCAAAATCTTTACTTTTCATGAATTAGCTATATAATTTTTATAATATTATATATTTGATATTTAAATATTCATTGTTATTTCAATAATATTTTAAAATTGGGGCATTTGTATACATAGCACCCAATTCTTATGGATTTACCCGCTCACACCAAAACTTTCATATTTACAATCACCATATAAAAAATAGCATTCATTATCTTTTAGTAGTCAAATTCATCTTTTTATCCACCGGTAAAGCGCTACTTGTGTAAAAAATGAAACTTTAGGCTTGAGATACATAAATCCATAAGACTTGTGTGACGTGTATTTAATTTTTACACTTCATCCATAGGGAGAGTGCTTAACAAACTGATGAACACTTCTTGCTTAAAAAATCATTACTGCTGCTCATTATATCCTGCTTTGGGCACATATTTGGGGAGCAAATGCAATTATCAAATATTGGTAAAGCTGAGGCGTCATAATAATGGATTAGAATCATAATCAGAAGCGAGACAGAGCAACATAGATGCTTAACTAAACTTTTATCAACTAGATGCACTTGTTTACATGATTGAGCAAGAAACAATAACACCGTATTTCCTTAATTATAGTAGTAGACAAAAGCATTGAAAGATATCTCTGGACAATTTAGAGTTAAAAAACGCAAGCAACTCTTTCAGAAAAGGGAGAAAAAAGGCATTCATGTGTAGAGTAACTGATATGCACAACTTATCTTGTGTGATTGTTGAGTGGCAATAGAATACAAGAAGAGGTAGATAATTGAAAAACAAAAAAAAA
>NW_018210094.1:0-820 GCF_001263595.1 Phalaenopsis equestris | reverse complement strand
TTTTTTCTTTTCTGAGTGTTCCTCTTTTGGTGTTTGTTTTTTACGGAGGTTATTCCTCTGTATGATTTGTTTCTGTTTCTGCTTGTTAAAATATATTCCTCCTTTTTATGGTTGTTTTCTGGCCTGACAATTACTGTTGATTTTGTAATTGTTGATGTTTTTCGTTTTATTATTCTTTTTCCTGTTTCTGGGTGTTATTTTTTGGTGGTTGGATTTTATTTGGTTGTTTTTGTTCAGTTAGCATTATTGACAATTACATGTTGATTTTTTTTCATTTGTTGCGATTGGTTTGAGCTTTGTTGATTTCCAAGCTTTTGTAAAATTCAACCATTTTTTGAATTTCTTAAATCTTTTACATTAAAACTAGGTTGTTATTTTATATGTTTGAGTTTTCTGGATATTTTGTATTACTCCATCTGTTTCGAGAGCTATCTTTTTTTATTCTCCGTTAATTTTTGTTCGGTTTAGAAATTGTTTGTTATGTTTTGTTTTTTTGTTATGTTTAGTTTATGGTTGTTCTTATTTTGGTGGTTAGTTTTGAGTAATTTTTTCTTTTGTCTGTTTTGATTTCTACTTTGGTTTGTTTGAGACTCTCCCTACTTTCTATGGTTGTTTCCTTATGGTTTGTATTTGTTGTTGATTATGTTGTTTTGTTATTTTTTTTGGTTTACATGGTGGTTTTCTGGCGAATGGTTATTCCTCTGTTTGTTTGGTTAGTTTAGATATATATGTTTTGTTGTAATTTAAGTTGTTGAGTTGTAACTCTATTTTTCATTTTATTTTATGTTGGCCCTAAGATTTTTCCTTAGAAAAAAAAAAA
>NW_018210093.1:0-820 GCF_001263595.1 Phalaenopsis equestris | reverse complement strand
ATGCTGCTTTGCATTTTTTACTAATTTTCTTTATTCACTTTTTGCTTGCCTTATTGAATTGAATAAATTGCCCCGTTTCTAGCTATGGAGTGGGAATTTTTTTCTTTCATATTTAAGTATGTTAAACCTCATCTAAAGAACTGAGCAAAGATGTTCAAGTCTCTAGTTATGCAAAGTGAATAGTTGAATCTCATGTGAATTGATCAAATATCATCCTACTTAAAAAACTATCAATCAACAAATGAGAGATTAGGCTGTGTATTTACTCTGTGCAAAAATGTTGGAAGTACAGACAACAATGGAAGCCTCAATGATGCTGACAATAGTAATGATGGTGGAAATGTTGACTTATAGAGTACACTTGGGGCATAGAGAAGCTGAGCTGAATACATACCTTACTCGAGCTTGAATAAACCAATTTTTCTGGAGCTCAAACATACTTGAGCTCAACAAGAAGCTCTATCGACAATATAACCAAGGCAGCGAAGATAAATTAATAAGGTTTTTCTTTATTATCCTTAATCATTATTCATACACATACCAATCCCATATGAATGGGTTGGCTTGACGAGCAGTCATAAGCAACTCTAACTCGAGTTCATTTTCGCATCGAGCTTGGCTCACTTGCACATCAGAGAACTCTAACTCTAGGTTTTTTTTATATGATTCAACTCAGAAATCGGCATGATTTTTCACAAAAATTACGGCAAAAATATTTTATTGCAAAAACATCAAATCCTCAACTTAAATGTAAAAGATAAACACTTATAATTTGAGAGGTATGTGATTTATCTCAATTTATACGATTTGCATCGGGACT
>NW_018210092.1:0-820 GCF_001263595.1 Phalaenopsis equestris | reverse complement strand
TAAACCCATTTTCATATGTATGGAGAGATGTATGAAAAAGTATATTACACTATTTATATAAATAGGATATTTTAAATGTAAAAATTGAATTTTGGGTGTGAGATAATGGTGTTATGTACTTAAATTCTCCTTTTTTTTAAGTTGAGCTTTAATAATAATTAGGTTAGAAATAATTGATTAACCATGAAAATTAGGTTAAAAATAATTAACTAGTAGCTAGGATGTACTTTGAATTTGAGTCTCATAATTGAAAAAAAAAAGTCTATGCTCCTTCATAAGTCTTGTATATATGGAGAAAACATTATATATTTTGTAAGTATGTGCCGACAAGAGTGGATGCGAAGATCACATTACATATAAGTAAAATTATGATGATATGATCAAATTATTTATCTTTATCCATACATGCTTATAAAATATGTAATTTTTTCTTGCACATAATAGTCTTCTACATTTAGATTGTTTGGCTAGGATTAGAATTTGGAAAACTTATTTTTAAGGATTTGCCAATTTATGCTAACTATTAAAAAAAAATAAAGCTATAAAAGACCAACTTTAAATAGGCTTGTGTGAAATTTAATCAATACCTCGGTGGATTGACATACAAGAGTTGAAAGGTCATACGTGATTCCATGCATTTGTCATATATGGGTCTTATCATTGTAACTTGCTTATGTGCGATGGCCATTTAAAATTTGCAAATTAAATGGAACATTTTTTTGGAGTAATTAAATCAATTAATTTATTCATGGAAATGATCATATATTTAATGCTTAGTTTTTTATGTCCAATATATATATATATATATATATATATATAT
>NW_018210091.1:0-820 GCF_001263595.1 Phalaenopsis equestris | reverse complement strand
GAAGAGGAGCAACAGGAAGCTGGAAGACTTCGTCGTGAAGAGAACGGGGAAGAAAAGCTGTTAAAACAAAACACAAATTACAAACCACGACGCCAAACACTTTACATTAGCAGCATATGAATTTTTACATTTTACAGACACCCCCTCCATCATGTAGCACATATAGCTAATTTTCCTTTAATTTCTATAGCACAAAATCAAGAAAAAGCTGATTCAACACTGTTTTCCATGATCGAAACACGGAATATCGATCATTTTCCTTGAAGAAGAAACCAAGAAATATCAACTGTACAACCAAAAACTAGAACAAAAACAACTCTATGACAACATACTGAGAAGAGAAAATCTGACATGCAGTCCAATTCTTCCCTTCTCTATCTCCAATTTCGCACCAGTCGCCACCCAATACCCGGGACTGTCTTCCGGTCCCCTGCACCTTTCTCTCGTATCCACATATTTCTTCAACTTCTTCCCCACCCCATCCGACGGCGGACCTCCGACGAAAACACCCGAATCCACCACCACCTTCGGTGTCTCAACAAGCTCTTCTCTTTCTGTAACGCCGGATAGTATCCCTGACCTCTGCAGAAACCCCGAAGGTCCTGAGGATAATGATTGAGGTCCACGTTCCCAAATCGAACGGCTGATTATGCAGCCGGAGAGCTCTGTAAAGAGCAAGCGCAGGTGAAGAGTGCTGCTGCCGCCGTCCATCTGAAGCTGGGCTCCAGAAACCACATAGGCGGACTCCTGAAGGCTGGGAAGCCAGTCTGGGTCTGGTTCAACAGGTGCAGTGCAGACTCGTGAGAGCCGCCGCCAGTCT
>NW_018210090.1:0-820 GCF_001263595.1 Phalaenopsis equestris | reverse complement strand
CTTCTCACTTGTCCATAGCTTCTCATGAGTATAGACATAATTATGCCGAACCACATAAATCACACTGTACTTGATTGTTTGTGTGTATCTTTGGAGGCATTACAAGGCAAGTGTTAAAGAAGAAATGGCGAATCGGCTCGAAGAAGAAGATCAAGAACACATGAGTTCACTGTAGACTTGAGGAAGTTGGGTCTTTCAAAATCAGAGGCAATTGAAGATCACACAATTAAGCTGTTCAAATTGAATTGAATTTTGTTAAAGTATTAACCTTTTGAATATTCAATACTTCAATGTATATTTGTTCAATATTAAAAATACAACAAAATTACAAAACAAAATATTTATTTATATCTTCTATAAAATTTGTCTGATTATCATATTCTAAAATCAGATATAAATACACAAGTTTAAGAATTTATTATTTTTAAATTAAGTTTTACAATTAAAAAATATTATCTTTTAAATAATTATAAAGACAAACTAAACATTATATTAAAAAGTAAATCTCAAACAAAGGCAAAGTGTTGACCATCCCTAATTGACATTGTACCGACACTTCAAGACACCCATTATAGCAGTTATTTTATGAAGACACCAAAGAAGAGCATCGTATATTACGAAATTCGTGCTTTACTCAATGAGTATTTCTCATTCGATTCAAATTAAACAAGCGAAACAAACACAAATTGATTTCTTAGTTCAAATTATAAATGAACAGAACATAACAAAAAATAATTCGCTCGTGTTATTCATGTGTAGTTCTTTTTTGTTTGAAATAAATAAATAATTAATATAATTATAAAATTTTATAGTAAAATTT
>NW_018210089.1:0-820 GCF_001263595.1 Phalaenopsis equestris | reverse complement strand
ATATAATAGGTAATTTTCAGGCGTGTCAATCAGCCACTAAGGTCCAATCAACTAACCATTTGGTTCAATATGCCACCAAGGCCTAATCAACCAATCATATTAGGTTTGTTCGGTCATCAATGTCTTTTCACCTAACCATTTTGGTTCGATTGGACAACATAGAAAAATCAACCAATCAGATTAGGTTTGATTGACCACCTAGGTCTGATCACTAATCCACTTTGGTTTGATCAACCGCTAAGGTCCGATGAACCAACCACATTGGGTTCAATTGACCACCAAAGTTTGATCACCTAACCACTTTGGTTTGATTGACCATCAAGGCCCAATCAACCAATCACATTGGGTTTTATCAACCGTAAATGCTCGATCACCAAACCACTTTGGTTAGATTGACCACTAAGATTCAATAAATCAATCACATTGGGTTTGATTGACCACCGATGTCTGATCACCTAACCACTTTGGTTTGATCAGCCACCAAAACCCTATAAATTAATCACATTGGTTTCAATCAGCCCTAAGGCCCAATCACCTAACCACTTTGGTTCATTCAGCCACCAAGGCCCGATCAACCAATCACATTAGGTTTGATTGACCAACAGGGTCCAATCATTTAAGCACTTTAGCTTGATCGGCCACCAAGGCCAGATTAACCAATCATATTGAGTTTGATTGAACATCAAAGTCCGATCACCAAATCACTTTGGTTTGATGCACCCTGAAGGTTCGATCAATCAATCACGTTAGGTTTGATCAACCACACTTTGGTTCAATCAGCCTCCCCATCCAAATAGATCGATCAATTTGATTTGGTTGA
>NW_018210088.1:0-820 GCF_001263595.1 Phalaenopsis equestris | reverse complement strand
TTCTCCAAGGTGGATGTGAGATGAGATGTGGCTCCATTGTCCAGTATTCATTCGTCAGATTTTGTGGTGGTTAGAAGCTGTGTCGGATTTTGGAGATGGATAGATACTGAAGTTGTTTCGATGCCAACAATTTATAGTCGTGTGTCCAATTTTTTCAATTTTTTCACAAGATTTAACATGTGTTTCTTGAGGTAGGCAAGGAAGAGTTTCGGCCTCCCTTCCAGATTCAGAATGAGCAGTATTTCGTCTGCCTCTATTGTTCCAACCACGTCCTCAAAAGATGCCACGCCCCCCCTTCTTGGTAGATGAGTAGAGTGCAATGGCAGTGCATTGGCTTCTTTGGCTTGTTCGACAGTAATATTTGTTTCTTTGTTGCACAATAGAGAGTCGAGTTCATGAAAGTGAATGAGTTCTGACCTTGTTCGAAGGGCAGCCTTAAATGACTGATAATTGGATGGTCGACCATTGAGGGTGTGCAAGATAATGTCATCTGTGTCGATGTATCCTCCGACAACGACTGTATTGTCCACTAATGCCTTGATGTTAAGCAAGTATTGAGACTTAATGAGATCCTTCATTGAGATACTCTGTTAGAGTATTTCTCAATTGCATTTTTGTGGATCGATGGTTTTTTTAAGGCGTTTGGCAAATGTGCTCCAAATCTCAGTTGATGATTCCATGTTGAGAATTTAGGGAAGAATCGATGGGGAAATTATTAAGTATATAGCGACAGATAGATTTTGATCAATCAATTGCTATTGGAGGAAGTCAGGATTTGTGTAGAGGTTACCATTTGGGTGTTGAAGTTTGTCGAGGAGGA
>NW_018210087.1:0-820 GCF_001263595.1 Phalaenopsis equestris | reverse complement strand
AAAATTAAAAGAAAAAAAATAAAATTTACAAAAGCATTTAAACAATAATTTATATTCATGAAATTGTCCTCACCTTTTAGAGTTTAAAGTTTATGGTTTAAAGTCTAGAAACTTGCCCTGCTCTCCATCTCAAGTTCTCTACCCTACACCGATCGCCATTAGATTGATCTTTCCTTCAGTAAAAAGATACAAAAAATAAATAAATATAAACAAAAAGTAACAGAAGAATTGGATAAAATTTGTATCCAAAGTTGCTAAAAGTTTCTACAATACACACGAAGAGCTACCTAAAACATCAGAAAATGATAAATAAACGAGAATCAAGTTAGCGATGGATACAAAGATTGATAGTTTCTAAACATGGATTTGTCAGTTGATATCGTTTCTGAAGAGGGAGATAATGAAAAACATGCAACAAATATCAACAATTACAATCTAGAAAAGGAGTTGAATCAACCTGAAAAGTAAAATTAGATGGAATTGGAAGGTATCAGTTTCACCTGTTCTTCCATCGGATGGAGGCAGACTTTCTCAACTCCCATGGAGGAACGCAGCCCTTTAATGGTGAAGGCAATAGCAGGGAGGAAGAAGACAACTGCCTCTGGCGCAATGAGATTGAAGATAGGCAGCTGAAAGAGCTCCTGAGCCGTGCCTTCTCCTCCTCGTAGGTGGAACTGGGATCATGACGGATTTTAGAAACTTTGATGGATTCTGGAAGGAGGCAATTGCACAAGGAACCTGCAATATAAGCGAAGTTAAATGCTTCATAATGGCAATTGCACGACGAACCAGCAATTATAAGTATTTTCATAACATAAAA
>NW_018210086.1:0-819 GCF_001263595.1 Phalaenopsis equestris | reverse complement strand
AAATACACGCATCTTGCTATAACAAATAAATAGTCTCCAAAAAATGGTTCAAGTCTAAAACTTGATCAAATATTAAAGTACCATAAGGATAAAGAAAACATCAACATGCACAAAACTACAATCTAATTCAAGGAAAAAAAATATATTTTTTTTAATGCCTTCAAACAGGTACATTTATATATACCCCTGCACTAAGATAAATAAAAAAGAAGGAATTCAGCATAGAATTTAAGTGCATAAGTCATACGTAATATAGTCTCAGTGAAATAGAAAATCACTGATAAAGAGAGATTAAATGTAATTAACATCATTAGATCTAAAGTTGAAGTTGGTGGTAATGATAGAGAAACACTTTTATGTTGCATGATTCATATGTACTATAGTTTAAGTTGGTGGTAATGATAGAGAAATCCTTTTATGTTGCACGAGCCATGTGCAAAATAGTCTCAGTGAAATGAAAAATCACTGATAAAGAGAGATTAAATGTAATTCACATCATTTGATCTAAAGTTGAAGTTGGTCCGACAACTAAAAAGGAATACTATAAGCTTCTGGTGGAAACAATGAACATATGAAATGAATATATGTTAAAAGCATAAGAAAATAATAAGTAAGAATTTAATCAACGTATGATGGGAGAAGCATCACCTACTCATAATAAAATAATAGAAATAAACGTGATAGTTTGGACCTCTTCAACATCAGAATATGCACCAATAAAATAAGTAAATTAACAGCATTTAGAAAGGGCATAAAAGAAAAAAAGTAGACCAAAGACACCATGACTAGAAGTTGTGCAAAATAATCATCATAAAAAAA
>NW_018210085.1:0-819 GCF_001263595.1 Phalaenopsis equestris | reverse complement strand
TTGCTTGGGGGTCTAATCATAGTGTGAAGACATGAAGTAGATTTGAAGTTATTGGCTACAAATTTCATATGAGCTACTAGTATGAAGGAAAACAAACTCATAACTATGGTGTTATGTTAGAGAAAACAACACACACAGATAACGAGATCAACTATTACAACATAATAAATGAAGTAGTTCAATTACAATATCCATGTTGAACATACTGTCTACATGTTCATCTGTGAGTAGTTTGATCACGTTCCTGATCGAGGAACTCAAACACTCGACCCGTATGATATTACCAAAGTTAAGATGAGTTGAACATATGCAAAGTATGACCCATTAATTCTGGCAAGTCAGGCGAGTCCGGTTTATTATGTTCGATATCTTAGATGAGCAAGGGATAAACTTGATTGGGCCATTGTATTGATCAATAGACCACAAATTTTTTGAGATGTTGAATGCTATCGAACCTATTCACAAAGAGTAAGTTGTGTTTAATTTTTGTGTTCAGCTTAGCTCAATCAATGAGGAATTACCGTTAGAGGATACATTGAGAATTTATGAAGACGTCCTTCCATATATGGATGGAAATGATGATGAAATTGACAAAAAAAATTAAGTTCTTCAACATCCAGATCATCGAAAGAGACATATTAAAAATGGTATGTATACTTAGATGATTACTTTTTTGCATCTTTTTGTCATTATTTTTGCTTCTTACACTGTAGTTGTCGTGCTTAATTTTCTTGATTTTATGCATGAACACGACATGTTTCACTTTTGTGCTTTTAATTTTCTATCTTATATTACATACTAACCATGTTTATTAACTCT
>NW_018210084.1:0-819 GCF_001263595.1 Phalaenopsis equestris | reverse complement strand
AAAAAATTATAAATGTGAGGGAAAGTTAGCTAAGAGTAAGATTTATATTCAGGAGGTTTAAAACATTATTCAACAATTAACATCAGTGGTCACTGTTAGCAACCACAATTGTTGGCCACCAATTACTCTTTATCAAACCGACCATCATTTGAAACTTTCATTATCTAACCATCATAATTATACATTTTTTACTCAATTACTATCACCAAAGTATGATTTCTTAATTGTTATTGTCCAGCTATCATTGCTCAATTGTCATCATCAAACTATTTTCCTATCATTCCTTGTCGATTATATTTATTTTCTAATCAACATTACCCATGACAATATTAACATCTATCAACTAAAATTTATCTTTCGACCCCTGCATCATCTTTTACTAATCTAATATTCTCTCACATTCATATGAAATTAATATAACAACCTAAATTTTATAATTGTCTTTCCAATTGAGTGAAAATAATTATTATATTCTTATTTTCGTGATAGTCTGCTTATAGCTAGGGGACCCTATGATTTTTTTTTCCTTTTTCAATTTTGTACATTAGAACTTTAATGTCTGCTCTAAATTTATATTATGCATGTGCTCGTGGGATCATTATACAAAGCTAAAATACATCGTGCTGCCACCCGTGACCTATTGGTAGAGCATTCTCTTTGAAGGTCATAAGTGCCCTCTTGACACAGATTTGAATCCCCTCCTGGCCAGTTTGCTAGTAGTGAGGGCTGTACTCGAATAGTTAGACACATGTGGGTGGTTGGGCCTCGTATGGTAGCCTCCGACCATTCTATTTTTTTTGTTAAACTATATATATATAT
>NW_018210083.1:0-819 GCF_001263595.1 Phalaenopsis equestris | reverse complement strand
CCACAAACCTAACCACACTCGGGATAAGTGTTGGAAACTTCACGGTAAGCCGACATACAAATCTTCGGCCAAATCCTGCTACCAAAGGTCTCATGGCGATTTCTGAGCCTACCACGATTTAACCGACTCCTACCTAGAATATCCCGGATTTCCCAAATCCTTGAAAAAATAGATGGAGCAATTGATCAAACTTCTTGGAGCTAATCAAGTATTTGCGGGAGCATCAACCTCCCACGTCCGACAAGGTACTCTTCTTATTGATCTCATGATTTTTTCCTTCTTTAGTCCGTGGATTATTAATTCAAGTTCCACAGATCACATGACTGGATGTTTATAAGCTTTCATGACTTACTATCCGTGTTTTCGGAAAGGTACAGTTAGAATTGCTAATGATTCCTGTAGTTCAATTGCTGATAAATTATCGGCTGTGCTATCAACCGGTCTAACCCAAGAGTTTGTTTTACACGCTCCTCTATTACAATGTAACTTGTTATTTGTGAACAAGTTGACAAATGATATTGATTGTGTTTTTTAATTTCTCTTATGGTGGTTGTGTTTTTCAGGATTGTCGTTTGGGAGGATGATTGAAACTGCTAAGAGGTATCTAAACTCTACTATCAAGTGAAGAGCATGGAGAGTGAGGACACGTCTCTCAGGAGTTTTAGCTTATCTCGAGTCGTTAATGTCCTATTATGTTGTTACATTGCTATTTAGGTCACTCTAGTTTTTAATATTTAAAAAAATTGTATCATTTAAGGTTTTCTAATAAAGATCTTTCTAATTTTAATTGTGAGACATGCCAATTAGCCAAATGTCATT
>NW_018210082.1:0-819 GCF_001263595.1 Phalaenopsis equestris | reverse complement strand
GCCCAACGTTGAAAAAGACATAAATACGATGTACATTAAGAAAAGCATCACAATCCAATGACATTTAAATGCTTCTACTAAAGAAAATGAAGCATGCACAAAGAGAATTTGCATTAAGGAAAAAAAAAAGAATCGATGAAAGAAAAAACTCACGTTGACAAATAATGCTCAAATTCACATCTCTGCAAATTATCTTTCCTGATATTGATCCAACCTACAATTCCCTGAAGATTTAATAAAAGATCGTAAAGTGCAACAGATAAATGTAATATTTCCAAGTTACAACTTAACAGCTATAAAACATACCTGAATGACATCATATAGTGGTCTGTATGTCATCTCAAGATTATCATTCATGCACAACTGCCCCAATTCGGCCTGAAGTGCTTCAGAACAAAATTAATTACGATGAGAGCATTATTTAAACTAATAGATATAATGAAAAGTAGTTTTCCAACCATGAAGCACATCTTCTTCAATATCCACAGTTCCACCATCACGCGCCATGTCTTCAACATTGCTATTCAAAAGGCATAGAAAGCAAAAGATATATTTACAAACAGATGTGTGAAATGCAAGTTCAAACTAATTTAAAGAGACATTAACATACATCTTCCAAATTCTATGTCTGTAAATACTCCTTAAAACAAAATTAGCGAAAAAATCTAAACAATTCTAAGTACATTAGGCAAGGTTGTGCTTAAGAAGACTAGCACAGCAGATTGCTTGAGTGCAAAATAACAAGAAATTTGCATGCATACTACACAATTCTTATGGATTTACCTATCTAATACCTGAAGTTTGGTATTTATATTTATA
>NW_018210081.1:0-819 GCF_001263595.1 Phalaenopsis equestris | reverse complement strand
AAAAGAATTTCACTAAATCCCATATCAAAAATACCAGCATCCATAATAGCATTATTTAAAAAATAAATAAGATTAAGATAATGAGCAACACATCCTTTCTTCTCCAAAGCAGAAAAAATAATATTAAAGTCTCCTCTCAAAAGCCACGACTCATTATTAAGATTACGGGCTTGTTTAGAGAAACCAACATAAATGACCACAAAAAAGGAAAGAATCATTATTAGAATGTACATGAACTTTGAAAAGCTAATTATGATTGATAAGAATATCAATCTTAATAAAGTCTTTCCAATATAACCATATCTTGTTATTAAGATTGGCTAAAGTGTTAAAAGAACAAAACCTTCTCATAGTTTTTGTATTATCCTTGACAGCAACAAGCGATTCCAAAATACCAAAAAATTGCAATTTATAAATATGAATCAAACACATTAGTCTCAAAAAAGCAATAGGTTTAGCTATGCCTCTTATATTCCAGATCAGGGTATTAAACATCTTTAATACTATATTTTCCTCTAGTGAGCCTAAACGAAGAAGAAAGTACCTCATCTTCTTTACCCAACCTCAAATTATTGAGAGCTTCAAGATTAATATAACTAAGCTCTCGTAAACCTTTTAACTTCCATTTTTGTGAAGATCTTTGAATCGACCAATCCTATTCAAGCTCCAGCCTAGTCAAAACCAGACTATCATCAACAACAAAATCTTTAGCATAAGAAATGAGATTATTAATGACAATTAATTCATCATTAGTATGTAGACCAGGCTGCACAGACTCAACATTGACATCATGAATAATACCATCTTTAGGAGAATCAG
>NW_018210080.1:0-819 GCF_001263595.1 Phalaenopsis equestris | reverse complement strand
TATATATATGACTATCCATATAAATAAATATATATTTTTTGTATTATTTATATAGGATCATTTTCAAGATCAGCAGTGAACTACAATTCAGGATGCAAGACAGCAATTTCAAACGCTGTAATGGCAGCAGTTGTGCTCTTAACCATGATGTTATTAATGCCTGCCTTCTACTACACACCAAATGTCATATTATCTGTAACTATCATAACAGCAGTCGTAGGGCTAATTGATTTAAGAGTCCCAGCTCGACTTTGGAAGGTAGATAAGATAGATTTCATTGCCTATCTAACTGCATTCATTGGAGTACTCCTCATCTCAGTTCCAATTGGCCTTGCCATTGCAGTAAGCCCCACACATTCCTGATAATTTACAAATACATATGTTTGGTTCATGTAATTATTTAATTTCGTAATTTCAGGTGGGTGTATCTGTATTCAAGATATTGTTTCCTGTTGCAAGGCCAAACATTGCTGTAGTAGGAAATGTTTCAGGAACACAAAGTTATAGAAGTCTGGGGCAGTATAGGGAGGCCAAAAGGGTTCCTTATCTTCTTATTCTCAGCATTGAGTTTCCTATTTATTTTGCAAGCGCAGTGTACCTCCAAGATAGGTTTGTAAAATAAAATTTGCATTTATAACTATAAGTAATATTTGCAGTCATATTTTTTATGGGACTCTGTTTTGTGAAATTGAAAGCATTAGTCTAGTATAGTAATATTTAATTATAAAAGCTGATAATGATAAGGAAATTTGATTAGGAGTTGATATGTAGTCAGCATTCAAGTCAATAATAATTAAGATAGTATTAGTGCCAATATTG
>NW_018210079.1:0-819 GCF_001263595.1 Phalaenopsis equestris | reverse complement strand
TATATATATATATCTCATTCTTTTCACAAAGTAGTTTCAACTTTTGGAACAAAAAAAGACTATATTGTTTCTCTTAAAGTTTGAAGAAGATGTTCAGTTATTGATATTAAATGTATTACATTCAAGATATCTTGTGATTTTTCTTATAATGTTTGTAAAAATCATTTGCAATTTCTAAAATGTCCATCATAAGATGCAAAACAAAAATGAAAACAAAAGAGAACATATTACATTATGAGCTTCAACAGCTTTATTTTTTTGACTTGATGAATTTTCTTCTTTAATAACTACCTCTAAATAACATAGGTGGCTTGATACATATTTACAAAATTGTAGATAGAACTCAAACGTGACTCTCTACTTATATCTCATGCTTGTTTTAATATATCAACTCAAGTTAATCCCTTGCCAATACTTTATTCATCAAATAAAATTATATCTATAATTCTAGCTGTTTAAGTAATTTTTACTTGATCTTATCTTTTACAAGAAGGATAAATCAAGTCAATTTTAATTGAGAAATAGGTGAAGAATTGATAAACTAGAAAAATTATTTTTTGATAAAACTACCAATGACAACTCCAATGTGTTAATTGCTAAATATAATATGCAAGAGAATACTCTTTGATAAACAAAGTTTACAACCCATTTCATTCACCATTGCTTCAGGGGGGAGTCAACTTTAGGGTGCGCAAAATTTTTAATATATATACAATATTACATTGTTATTTATAATTTGTGGGGCGACTGCCCCTCTCAACACCCTTAGTTATGCAATTACACATGGGCTTGATACTCTCATCTACTCAGAATATGTAA
>NW_018210078.1:0-819 GCF_001263595.1 Phalaenopsis equestris | reverse complement strand
CAACATGAAACCTATGATGGGTTCGTTGCATATGAGGACATCGAAAACACCTATTTTCCTTCCCTGTGCGAGTGACACTAGCACACGATCACGACTAGGGCTAATTGGAGAATCCACCACAGGATGCGGAAGAAGACGATGATGGGATCATTGCCCACAAAGGTTTTTGATACTCCTGTTCCTTTCTGTACATCGCAATGAAGGAGAAGCCCTGTTCCTTCTCAATCGCTACGTATGAATCTCTCTGAAGCTCTTTCCTATTCAAATCAAATGCCAAGGCCAAATTGTGGCATGCGGTTCTTACTTGCTCACCTATTTCGTTATTCTCATTTCCCCTTTACATTGTTTCATAACACACGATGAGATTGCTGCATATAAAAGCTTCATGTCCATTGGGTCTTCATGCTCGAAGTAAAATTTGGAAACAGTTGTTCCAAATTGAGACCGGTCATGTATTTCCTCATTTGCGAGCATAGCCTCACAATCAAGCCTAAATCATGGAACTATTCCTGTTCACTTCTATGTTTACCCTACGCCACATGCAATTTCAAGTAAGAGCCACAAAAAAGAACACTTCTTTCTTAAATATGATATAAATTATTTATATTATATATAAGAAAATGTCAGGTGTGAGGTGTGTCGTGTATCTTGGCTTGTTGTTTAGCATCCACGATATAAGACCCTTCAGATCGGGGGTTTGAATCCCCATTGACACAATTGACCTTAAGGAGATGAAACTTGAATTGTTAGACACATTACGGGTGGCTACTAGAGGCATGTATAATAGCCTCTGGCCATTCCTTTTGAATATATATATAT
>NW_018210077.1:0-819 GCF_001263595.1 Phalaenopsis equestris | reverse complement strand
GTTGTAATTTGGTTGTGAGAGGTTGCGTTAATGCTGTTGGATTTGTTGTGGGTTTGCAATCTTCCATACCTGCTTTTTAAGAATCTTGGAAGCATAGTGAGTTTGATTGAGAAAGAGACTGTCGAGGTGTGGTTTATGCTAATTCCGAGAATTGTAGAGATGGAGCCTATGCTCTTCTTTTGAAATTTAGTTTGGAGTGCATCAAATAGGTTATTGATGGTACTTGTGTTGTTCCCTGTCCCAGAATACTTGTGTGTGCTGGTTGTGAAGTGCGTCAAGCTCTGTCTGCATAGCCTTCTGCCAATGGCTATGTTGGATGACTGCTTTAAGATTTTGCAGTTCTGTTTGATATTGCTGAACATGAGATTGATTGAAAATATGTTTGAGCTTAAGGTGACCGGTCTTAAATCTAGTTATCATAGCATGACGTGTGTGGGTAGTATTGCTAAAGGTGTAGTAGTAGGTGATGAGTGATGGTTGTTGGACGGGTAGGACATAGGGGAATCGGTTGACAACGTAAGTGTGGTATTCGATGTTAAGGATGTGGAGATGTATTGGGATGAGTTTGATGTTGTTGTTGTATTGTTTTGGAGTTGGGTCATAGACTTGTTCGAGCTGGATGCTAGGGACGTTGGAATGAGTGTGAGAGGAGTTTGGGTATGAGCATGAGAGGGAAGGATTAGTAATGGGTTTGATTGTTTGAAAGGGATATTGGAGTTCGTTGAAGGTGATGCGTTTGGATAAAATATTTTTGTCACTTGAGAGATGAAAGCATTTGTAACCATTGAAGTTACTAGGATAACCGAGAAATATGCATAG
>NW_018210076.1:0-819 GCF_001263595.1 Phalaenopsis equestris | reverse complement strand
CCCCTGTCGTCACCCAAAGGCGCCACAATCTCCCTGTCCTTCCCCCCACTCCACGACTCACAGTAAAAAGCATAAAGATTAATTCCCATTAAATCACAGAGCAATAAAGCTGCTTCCTGAAAACAATGGACCCCAACTTTTCCAATTTAATAATCAAACAATGTACCTGTAGAACTAGTGTAGTAGCCATAGTAACAGCACTAGTGTAGTAACAGCACTAGTGTAGTAGCCATTACGTCTCCCCCCTTCCTCGACGTCGGAACCTTTAACCCCTCTTCATTCAAATCTACCACCCATGCAGACAAATCCGAAGCCAACACAGAACTCTAACGCCATTATCGTTGTTGCAGTGATGCTCATCTTGTTCAAAACTGCGACCGCAATGGCGATTTCTCAGGCTGCGTGCGGCTGCAACACTGTACCTTCATACGTTGCAGAGTCGTGCGCTGCCGGAGATTGGGTGTTCGATGGCTTCCGAGTATGCTGCAACTTTCTTGGCAAAGTAAGCGTAGAATGTTTAACCGCTTACTTGCCGGAATTTGCGGCCGCCGGCGTCGGAGATTTCAGCATTTTCAACGGCTGCTCCACTTTGTTGCTCTCTGCGCGGCATGATTAGTAGAGAACTGCTCTGTTTTTCTGAGTTTTCTTTTGCTTTCTTCTGATTTAATGGCTTTAAGAGATGGTATTGGCCGCTGTTTTTAAGCTAAAAGATTTAGAACTTGATCTTCAAATGGACTGATTGAGAGATTGAGCGTCAATCAGCAGTTATTTTGGGATTCAGTATCGACATACATTAAAAAGATTTGCTTTTTCTTTTTT
>NW_018210075.1:0-819 GCF_001263595.1 Phalaenopsis equestris | reverse complement strand
TTTTTTTTTCAATAGAGTTAGAGCTATAATGTGTCTGAATAAAAATTGTGTGATACTAAAAATTTAAATATATAACATATTTATTAAACATATATGTGGTTTTACTTGGTCATTAAAATTTATATGTTTCACATTCTATGAGTTGAGAACTTAGAATTAATGGTGAGTTTTTTTCTTTTATGAAACTTAAATGAACATGAATATCAATTCAAATGTAAAATTTTAACTAATCCAATCTTGACCTTATTCCAAAAAAAGGTGCAGGATTTATGTAACAAATGACTAGAGTTGTTAGTCGAAGTACTAACACTTTGAACGGAAACTAATCTTTACTCAATTGATGCAATTAGAGTTGTTGGCAATAGTGATAAAGAATGCTAAGTATAAAATCAAATCACATAGATGTTTACTTGAAGTCTATTCATACTTTCATACTGATTACTTTATTAGTACGTCTTATTTCTTAGGTGCATAGTAGTAACACATTGATTGAGTAATAGAAAAAATTTATTAGATAAGTTATTGAGCGTATATTATTGAGCTCTTAGCCAGCTACTAGTTAAACAATAAATAATTATATTTAATCAAAGGGTGGTTCAATGTTCCAGCTTGTTGCTTTAATCTCAAGTTTTCAAGAATTTCTTGAACTTGTTCAATTATTTCAATAAACAACATAAGACCCTTTTAAAGAATCAACATTGAGCTTTTCATCAAGCTTGTTCATTTTTTACCACCTTTTACATGTTCCAACCTCTTTGCACAACTTGAAAGCCTAATCTTATTTTGTTCTTATACTTAAAAGTTGAGCAAAGTGTATTG
>NW_018210074.1:0-819 GCF_001263595.1 Phalaenopsis equestris | reverse complement strand
ATTGAGTGGTATGCATGTAAATCTTTCAAAGTAAATATATTTTGCAATACAAAATAAAAACCTTTAACTATTTATAAAAATTTCTTATATTTTTAATCAAACGCATTTAATATTGATATCGCCTATACATACGCTAACCAGTGGAAGAAATTTCAGGTACCCTTCTACTGGCTAGCACAACTAACCGGCGCAATAACCTCCTCTTTCGTCCTGAAGGCCTTGCTTCATCCTATTAGAAACCTGGCGACTACAACTCCTTCGGGCACGCCTCTGCAGGCTCTAATCATGGAAATTGTAGTCACCTTTATCATGATGTTCGTCACCTCTGCGGTTGCTACGGACACCAGAGCTGTGAGTATATTATTCTTTGATCATTATTTTCACATTGTAGTAGTAATTAAGTAAAGCTTAATTTACTAATGAAGGGCTCGTATTTATATGTATATGATTAATTTTATTTTTCATGAACATGCAGGTAGGAGAGTTGGCAGGCCTGGCAGTCGGATCCGCTGTTTGCATCAACTCTATTTTGGCCGGGTAATTAGAAGAGAGAACCCGGAATTAATTAGTGTTTGATTAGAATCTATTTAGCTATTTTAAATTGAAACATGAATAAATTTGCTTCATTCATCTTTGATTCTAACTAATTGTAATCAACATTCACAAATTTCCTCTAAATTCCCTCAAATATAATGTTTTTTTACGCATAAAAATAGAGGGGCATGTGCATACATACCACCCAATTCCTAAATATTTATATATCTAACTCATAAATTTTACTTTTCAAGTTAATACCAGCCAAATCTTTCTTATAACATA
>NW_018210073.1:0-819 GCF_001263595.1 Phalaenopsis equestris | reverse complement strand
GTTGGGTGAAAGTCTTTGCAACTGACTCATTCCAAAATTATTTAACTCTTTAGCAATAGTAGTCACTTGGGCTGCAAGGACAGCTAGCACATCATATTCATGCATGATAACCACTTTCTTGGGTGTGAATCTCTTAAGAGGTCATTAAAAATTGCTTGAGCACATTTCTTTTATCAATTGGTAAGCCTCCTCAAAAGTTTTGGACACTAACGAACCTCAATCAACAATAGCTATTATGGATTTCAGGAAACCTGGCAATCTGTTATAAAAGCTTTGAATGATTAGCCAATCAGGCAGGGCATGGTGTGGACACCTCTTATGCAATTCCTTAAACCTCTCTTAAACCTTATACATGGATTTTCCATAAATTTGAGTGAATGAGGTAATATTCTTTCCTATGTTTTGTAGTCTTAGATAGAGGAAATTATTTGGCTAAAAACTTTTGAGCTAATAATTTTAGGTTGTGATTAATCTTTAAGCAAAGAATTTAAGCTACACCTTAGCTTTCTGCTAAAAAAGAAAGGGAAAACCATGTCTAACAACATTATTGGAGACATAGTTGTACCAGAAGGTTGCACAAAGTTTAAGGAAGTTGAAAAGTAGAGAGTTGGGTCCTTAGAAGGTAGTACCACAAAAATGCTATTTTGGGACATTGGATGATGGCAGGTCTCAGCTAAAAGGTGTTGGCCTCTACAGTGGGGTAGTTGTTACTCATGTTAATTTCTTCAATATAAGAGATGACATAATCCCTAATTAGTATCAAGATAGGGGTGTTAGGGTTAGCCATGTCAACGGGTGTGTTAGTGAGTGAATGTGCTC
>NW_018210072.1:0-819 GCF_001263595.1 Phalaenopsis equestris | reverse complement strand
TTGTAGATATCTTACATTTTATTCCGTACTTCCCTATAATGTCTCAATCTTTCTATTCCTAAAGTGGCTTCCTCCATCACTAATTTTAAATCTAGGCAAAACATATATACAAATTATATTCTTCTTTCAAAATTTGGATACACTTTGAGCTTCACAATTTGATACGGTCCCCACCTCTTTCCACTTTAAGATATAATCTACAACTACCAAAATATATAGGTATCCTAAAGGTATAAAAGATCCCATTAAGTCTAAACCGAAAAAAAAACTCTCAATCTCCAAAGCAAACTCAAGGGCATTCTATCTCGCTTAAGAATATTGCCTACTTTCTGGAATCTATCACATGTCTGTAGATAATCATTTACATCCCTAAACATAGTAGGTTGATAAAATCCTTTTTGTAAAATCTTAATTTTAGTTCAATAAACCTCGAAATGTCCCCCAAACTAAGAATCCTGACTTTTCCTAATATCGTCTTGGAACTCCTATATGGGTAAACATCTCCTAATCACATGGTTTTTGCACTTTTGATATAGGTATGGGTCATCCCAAAAATAGTATCTAGCATCATGAAAAAATTTCTTCCATTGATTGTAAGTTAGATCATAGGATAAAATATCAGTGACAATGTAATTAATTATGGAAGCATTCTATGGAATCAATCAATAACAACAAGTAGTTGCTCATCAAAAATTTCTTTATTGATATCCTAATTAAATGCACATTAAGTTCTCTGATTCAGTCTCAGTAAATGATCTGCTATTTGATTCTCAGTACCTTTCATATCCACAACTTTGATATCAAACACTTGTAGCAACA
>NW_018210071.1:0-819 GCF_001263595.1 Phalaenopsis equestris | reverse complement strand
TGCCTATGTAGACCCTACGTGATGCTGTCCTTCTCGCTTTTGCCTTGCCACACAAGGGAGGTGAATCGGTAATAACTATCAAAATGAGCCTAATTATGTGCTATAAGCCTATTAATATAACAATCATTTAAATTGTTTGCCGCTACATGCCACTTTCTTGAACTCAAGCACAACTACAGAGAAATCATGCTAATAATCACAAGAATATGAATAAATAAATGAAGAAAGAAAAGAACGCATGGATTTAACATGGTTTGCCAATGTGCCTACGTCCTCGGGAGCCAATAGTGGCAGCTTTTGATTTCTTGAAGCCAAGTTCTGCCCAATGTGCCTATGTCCTCACAGTCTCAACCCACTTAACAATACTCTCCCGATTAAGCAGATGCTTTCACTTCGCTTCACTCTAGTATCTATCCTTTATATGGTATGTGAGTCATACCTAACAACAACCATTAGTGGCTAGTAAGCTTAGCATTATAAGTGAGCCAAAAAGGTTTGCAAAGTGACTCAAATCTGTCTCATTGACGAGGTTACTTGCAATACTTATATAGCCACAAAACTTTTCAAACAAGGAACTCCACATATTCACAACTCTAACTTCACATTATTGCCACATATCGCTACACCTAATCTAGCCCCAATACCAATCATTGAAAAAAAAAAGCATTTAAGTACACCCCACACAAATACATAACACCAAAACTGTCATAGAATTCAAATCTTTAACATCTCATAAAATATTCTATTATTACTAATTTTTTAAAAGTGAAATACATCTTTTCTTTTCACTCGTAATTTTATGACACCAATATATATATA
>NW_018210070.1:0-819 GCF_001263595.1 Phalaenopsis equestris | reverse complement strand
TCGGTTGGTGTCCATGCAAAGATGTCTTCTTTTCTTTGGAGGAGATCAAAATATTCTAACCTTTGCTCGTTGAAGATTAGGAAAGAAAGTTGCACGATTCGTGAAAGGTTCTTATTGGAGAGTGTAACGTGGATCAAGTCTTCTATTGGGGAAGCTCATTTTGATGCATCCTCATCTCAAAGATCAGAGCTTTTGATGTTGAGCATTATAGATGAGTATGGTTGGGCTTACCTGAGATAGAAAGATTATTTTATCTGCTAATCTCCTTGTGTGACACTAATCCTTATAGCGGTTAGAAAAATGTTCCTGAGGTGTAGCACTGAAGTGATGATACCAAAGATGGAATGTAGGTGCCTCTCGAAGGTGGCATTATACACCAATTTTGACCTAATTTTAATGAACTAGATGGAGTGAGTCGTCTATCAAGAAAACTCTATCACTACAATAGGAAGATTTATCATTCTTTTGGCTACTATTGATCGATTGTTACATCTGTATAGTGGTATAAAAGTTGCTCAAAGCTTCTCTCTGATTAGGCCCGAACTAAGGAAGGTGGAGTAGATAAAAATATTTACAGAGGTACCAATATTAACTAGGATCCTCTTCAAGATGTAGGGTTCACCAATTTCTGTTTCGATACCAAGAGGGTCTTGGTAAAAGACTTAAACTTCTTCCAAGTTAGAATAATCAGAAGTGATGGGCTCGAAATGTGGCTTCTTCTACACTATTTCTCTAGGTACAGAGATAAGGTCATGTTCAGATAGCAGTGGACCTCCAACAATTATTTAAAAATTGTCAATGACTTGATAACTCCCAAGT
>NW_018210069.1:0-819 GCF_001263595.1 Phalaenopsis equestris | reverse complement strand
TTCAGGTTTCGCTCCCACCTTCCTCACTTCTCCTTCGCACCGTACTGCTCGAAGTTTTACAGAACTCCTTCAATCAAACTCTAAGCGCACGCACTTCCTCTCCTCTTCTTAGAGCGCGAAGACCGTTCCTACGACTCGGCCAGTTCTCCTCCCCCATGCTCTTCCTCTCTTCTTCGCATAACATTTGTGCCACTCTTCCTGCAAGCCTCTGCTCCGAAATTTTAGAGCATGGTCGGCTTCCCAATTCTTTGCGCTTGGCTCGTCTTATTTGCTCAAAGCTCAAGAAAGTCACGACATGCTCTTTGCCCTCGCAAGTCTAGAGTTGCTCGACTCCTAAGTAAGTCGTTTGTCATGGTTTATAGGCAAATTTCACCTATGCGGCTTCCCGATCCTTCCACTTCATTTCCCAATTCTTCCGCTACCCGACTCTTCATTTCCTCTTCTTCGTTACTTTGTTTCCTCTTCCACCTTTTTGGCTCTTCGATTCTTCCTTTCCAGTAACAGAACATTACAATCGTTCCCACTTTAAAAAATTTCACCCTCGAAATTTAAAAACAACGTACCACACTTCACATCTCATTATACAAGTCAATATTAGTTATCCATAAATTTTATATGAGATACCCTTCTATAATTTCAATTGTGGCCCTATGCCTGAATGGATGTACATAATAATTTGAGTTAACTTCAATTTTTTTATTTTTATTATTATTAAAGTTTTCTTATAATCACCCTATTGGCTATTTCATCTAGACTTCATTAATTAATCTTAAACCCGCTCTGCTACCACTTTTGTCACGACCCAGCTCGGGGCTTAGA
>NW_018210068.1:0-819 GCF_001263595.1 Phalaenopsis equestris | reverse complement strand
AAAAAAAAAAGAAAAAAATTAAATGACTTGTTTTTATTGAAATCAATGAGTTTTTGATGCACATGTTAAGGAAGAACATTAATTTGCATTCTTTGGTGAGAAATTGATTTAGGATAAACAAAACTATTTAAACTATGATATGCAAGCTCTTTGATAGTAGAGGTATTTTTTTGTTATTTGTTGATTTTTTTTTGACATTTCAATCATCGAACTTTGAAATGTTTGATTTTAAAATTTTTTTGACATAAATATGCAAAATGGGATGAATAAGTTCTTATACAAATATTCATTTCTCCTTGCACTATTGCTAAAATTGATGATTAATTTGCAAATGGTTTGAATAAAGCTACTAATCTTTATATAAAATGTAGGTTAAGGTGATTGATTTTGATTATATACTATAAAGGCTGTCGCTTGTAAGGAATTTGATGAAATTTATCAAAATTTAAATAATGACTTATCTTTGCTCAATTAGTTATATGATTAAGGATGATTGTTTGCAAGGGCACTCTTAGTTTTTTTTTTATTCATCATTAGGGATTTTTTAATTTTAAATTATATGTTGGAGGCGTTGTTTGATATTTTGGGAGTGATAAGATTATATTATAATCCTGATTGTATTTTTGGCCAAATCTATAAAGAGATGTAACATGTATTATTTTACAATATAGTACTTGTAGTTTGTCAATGGCATAAAATCGAATATAGGGTTCAAAACTTCAAACCTTGATATATATACACCATGGGAAACCATTAACATAAATTCAAATCTGGCTTATTATAAACGCAAACATGATTCAATTTTTATAGTGGTAACTT
>NW_018210067.1:0-819 GCF_001263595.1 Phalaenopsis equestris | reverse complement strand
ATATAGTTATCTAAAGTTAACCTAACATACCACAACTTATGTTAAACTAAATTTTTATAAAAAATATATAGTTCTCTAAGGACAAACAAAGTTTAGTTTTCTAAACGATTTTTTTCTTTCCCTGCCAAAATTAAATTTTTAGTTAATTTTAAACACGATAATTCATGAAGAAAGAAAAATGGAAAGTGGGTCTATTTGCACGCAAATGCTTCAAGCACCACACTTGTAACAGTTGTAAATATCAAGCTATATTAACATAAGTAGGCTTGTATATAGTCTTAACTCTTTATACAAATGTGATAACACAGAGCCTCCTAAAAAGTACTACAAAAACTCACCTAAATCCTCAAGTAATGGTAAATATTATAAATTTATGTGTGACCGAGATGTATCGGAAAGTAAAAAATATCCAAAAATACATTAAATATATGCTCTAACATGACACAAAAATTTAGAATAATCTAATGTCTCATAATATTCTATGTAAAAAGCCCATCTAAGCAAATAAAAAGGTATACTTTATGGGATTGAGAGTGGTCCATTAGCCCATTCTAAATTTTATCATGACTTCGTCGTTTCCAAGTTGATGGACATCCTCATATATATCTTGATGTCTTCCTAATGAATTATCACAACAATATGGTCAACTAGACTAGCATAATTTTAGGCCAACAAGAATAGGACAAATTAGATCTCTGCATCCACCCTAATGCAAATAATAATTTGTACGTATTTTAATGTGATATTCATCTTACCTGAAAAATAATGAAAGTATCTTATCACTTTATTAACTACAAATATATAAATAACATAAAATTT
>NW_018210066.1:0-819 GCF_001263595.1 Phalaenopsis equestris | reverse complement strand
AAATTCAAAGGGAAAGGATGCCCTAAGTATCACCCTCTTATCATCAGAGAAGAGTTGGGGAGGAGCTTGTGCAAAAATGAGCTAAACTGGGGCAGTTTGACTTGTTTTGTCAAGCAGGAGGGTTTGGCACCTAAGTGCCAAGATAGTGGTGCCAAAGAACCATGATAGTGACACCAAGGTGCTTAGGTACAGTGCCTTAGCACCGGGTTATATGTACTTAGGCGCCAGTATAATTTCGGGCACTTTGGTGCTGGGGGTATTGAGGTTTATTTGCAAGACCCAAATTTGTTCTTGGTAATTTAAATTAAATGTTTTGATCCTTTCAAAGTCTTTAATGACACTAATAAACACACTAACTTGATATATAAATGAGGTTAGCTCTTTCTCCTTCTCATTACACCTCCCTTCTTTACTTCCAATTTATAATAAAATCTCCTTCCAAAGAACTACTGGGAGCTTTTAGATATTTTTGTAGGGTCAAAACCATGGACAAGATTGTCCCTAATACATTGGCTTATGTGTTGGAAACATTAGGTATTGCCTTGCCCCCTAAAACATGAACCTCTAACAGTAAAGAAAAAAAATGTCAAGATCATCCACATGTTCCACTACAAGCTGGTTTATTGGACCAACTTGATGAAGAATAAGGTTAAATAAAAGAAGAAATAGAATTGAGATGGATCTATCCTATGTCCCAACTCATCTTGCCTCTGGTAAATCTTTAAATTTGATTAAGAACTAAGACATTATTGTTGACCTCATTTTTGGTTGAGATATAGCTTTGTCCTCTTTAGTAGCCTAGAGTCTAGCCATAGGATT
>NW_018210065.1:0-819 GCF_001263595.1 Phalaenopsis equestris | reverse complement strand
GAGTTATTAGCTGAAGAGATTTGTCTCAAGTCTCACTAATCAATCTATTTTTGCAGCTACTCATAATAAAATCAAATCTCCTCGAAACAACAAGATATTATAAGAAAAAAAATAAAACAAAAATAAATAAGGGTTTAAAAAATAAGAGAAAATGAAAAAGAACCTAAAAGCAATGATGTGGCTGAGCTCGGGATTTTGAATCGATGATTGATATTATCTCCTCTATTGTCTGTTCATATAGTCTTTATTTTTTGATTAAATTGAAGTTCAACTTCTTGTTTGAAATTTGAAAATTGAGTAATGATTTCATAGTTGTATCATTGGATAGATCCAAGTATATCCAGTAAAATCATCCATGAATAACACATAATATGTGTTGCATGGGGAGTTGATGTCTGTGGAATTATGGAGTTCTTGGGTTGAAAGTTGATGTTTAATCTATGCCAACACTTAGAAGCAATCTGTCCCATATTGTAATAGATATGACAAATAACAAATTCCAAATCTTTTGATTGATTGTTCGGACGATCTTGATTTCTTTTAGACTGAGTATTGTAGCTGTTACCTTTGCCTTTATGGTGTTTGTTCTTCATAACAATAACAATTAAGCTACAAGTCGAAACATAACAATAAAGATAATCTTTATTACCCCAGAATGTAACGATGCTGCAACTTGTATGGAAAAAGAAATGCTAACACACGGTACACCTCACACTTGCAGAGCAAGTAAGACAGTGCACCCCATGCATTATGTTGTATCTTTAGCACTACTAAGCACCTGTCACCGCCAACTTTAAAGGCTTGATTTACATTTACTTT
>NW_018210064.1:0-818 GCF_001263595.1 Phalaenopsis equestris | reverse complement strand
TAGTTAGATTTACTTCATTGAGATGCTCAATTTTACTATAAACATGTATGTCAGGAAAGCCCCAAAAGTTGTTTAATTGCTTGATCGGGGTTTAATTTAACTTAGATTGAACCAATTTTCGTATCATTGAGTCAATCTCGTCAAACTGGTTAATTTGACTATGAGTTTGCTGAAATCGAGATTATGGACGACTTTTAGTCAAAGCTTTAACATTTATTGTCCAAAAAATTACCTAATGATCTTTGTCATGTCTTTGGATTCGCGATAGATGAATGAACTTTAGTGATGATGTATCAGTTGCCCTCAATTTTTAGGCGAGACCAACTTTGTTGCCCAAAAATATCAAATTCCAGTTTGTATTTATATAAGAGTAAATATACCTATAAATTGTAGTAAAATGAGGAAGGCTTGACTGACAATGAGTTGATTCTTTTGTTTGAGGTCATGTGTTCAAATTCCTTGGCCTTCAGAAAATTGAATTATTTTTTTGTCCCTAGAGGATGTGTTGTCTAGAGTTGGTTAATGACGGTCAAAGTTGGTAAGAGTTGGAGGCGGTCGGAGTTAGTCGGAGGCGGCAGTGGTGGCCACCGCCCACTCCTACAGCAGGCCCTTGCAGCCCGTCATCTCCAAATATTGCATTCATTACAAGCAAATTACAACTATTATCAATGAATTACTATTGTACATTTATAAGAATCAACACTATAGCTGCGTCTTCTCTATATCAAGAGAAGAGTGGACTCGTGTACTCACCATTCATATTGGATTATTCCACTTTGCCTATTGAAATTGATCCTGCAACAAATTATTCTGCAAAT
>NW_018210063.1:0-818 GCF_001263595.1 Phalaenopsis equestris | reverse complement strand
GACAGTGTCCAAGGAAGAAGCACCAGAAGTAGAAGGTCTCGAGGCTGAAATGGATGGTGCATTGATAGCTCTGCCTCGAGTTCTTCCATAAGCATCCACATTAACCCATCCAATAGACTTTAGTGAATGGAGAAACTCCTCCTAAGACTCAAATTAACTCCCGATTGTTTACATAAAATAAAAATGGGAGAAGGGTAACCCAAACCAGTTGTAGTCCCTCCTCTTGAAAAATGAAAATTGCCCTTATAATTCAGGGAGCCAACAACGATGGGCTTCATCATCTAAATGCAATAGTTAAAAAGAGCCCTATCCCGAGTCACTCACTCAAATTGTTGGAAGGGAAAAGACAAGCAGAGATAAAATGTTGCCACACTTTAGATGAGGTATTCAATGTAGAGAAGTAAAATTTACCTTTTTATTACCTCTTATCTTCCAACTTCAATGTCCATCAGTCAGATAAGTAATAATTTCCTCCAGCTCTCTCTCAGAAGGGTCAAACAACATAAAAGCAGTAATTCACATCAAGCAACTGGAATAATGTGTTAATCTGAAAGGGATTAAAATAAACTTGCCTTTCTCGAACAAAAACCATATCATCTTTATCTTCAGGTAAATTCGTATAAAATTCCCGAACAATAGAAATGATGGCATGAGCAGTAAAATATCAAAAACATTCACCTTCGGGCTATGATAATGCTTTCTACAGTACAACCAGGAGAAAGAAATGCTACTCATGAATATGCTTATTTAAAACAAGATTCTCACTATATCGATCTTGAGCCCCACAACTAACAAACTTTCTAGAATCAAAAGTACTC
>NW_018210062.1:0-818 GCF_001263595.1 Phalaenopsis equestris | reverse complement strand
TTAAATATAAATAATAAAATATAAATTCAAATATTCATTCTTGATAAAATTTTTGTGATGGGTCTTGAATGAGTTCTTAATTGGATACTTTCTTAGGCTCTTATGGTTCTTGTAAGTCAACCTTTGACTTTAATTGCTTGATAGTTTGAATGCATTTTAGCTTCCATTTAATTTATAATATCTTCTTCATTTTTTTATCATATATCATTCCACTATTTAATTTTACGCCATACAAAATAAGATATTTATTTACAAAAATAACCTTACATTGTTCTGCATCAATTCTCCCTTTTTTCCAGACTTCAGCTTTACCGAATTAAATAGATGAAAATAAGAATATAAAATTTGCATGCAATGTGAGAAAAAATATTAATAAATGTAAAATATAAAATCAAGCCAATATGTAAATTAATTTAGAAAACTACCCCTCTTTTTAAAATAAAGTAAAAGTTATAATATAAGTAATCATTTAAAGTGCTAAACTAGGTCAACAAAACAAATACTAAAATAATAAGAATTATTAACTTTAATAATAATTCTTAACTCCCTTTTGAGTAATGAAAAGCTATGTAGTAGATATTTGGTAAAATAAAAAAGGAAAATACATAAGATGGAAGTTTAAAAAATAAGCCGATTTTCTTCGCTAAGAAAATAAATTAATCACCAAACCCCTTTTCACATGTATAAAAATGATTCCCCCCTAATTTATGAAGAGTGGTGAATTTTATTATAATCATGAAAGCTATGTAGTGGATATGTGGTAAGAAAATAAGAAAAATATACAAGATGCAAGTTTGAATAGCTCACTAAATTTTTTT
>NW_018210061.1:0-818 GCF_001263595.1 Phalaenopsis equestris | reverse complement strand
GGCTATTATGGCAATCAAAGGTCCTTCTTCATCTAACCTCTCTTAAGGATGATGTGCCAAAAGAGCCAATAGATGCTCTGATGGCAAGACTATCAATAACTTTTGAAGGTTTGACCATATTCATCAAAAGCAATTAAGAAGGAATTGTTAGCCAAAATAATACTCTAGGAATGAGAAATTCCTCATAAGTAATTCTAAAATTCATAAAGAACTTACCTGATAAAATCATCTTTAGAAGGTGAGTCGATCTATACTCTTGATCTCAATGTTCTTTTCTATTTGAAAGGTAAAGCTCTGATTCTTATTGGGAGTCTATAAAAGAAGCTTTACCTTTCCTATAGGAATGACTACCTTGCAGGAATATCCGACCACTCTTGATTCATATGAATCATAACTCCTTTTTCTAATCTCGGACCTTACTAAAAAAACCAAACATTCTGCCCTAGTGGAAGGGAGGTCATTGAAACATCTTGATAAGCCTTTACTGTGAACATGTAAACGAAAAGGTTCACATGCTACAATAGTCTCTTTGGTCATATAAAGATGATGACATACTTATGCTTATAAGAGAATTGAGAAGAATTTGTGTGGGCTTTACTCCATAAAAGTTAGGGATTTCCATCAGCTCTATGTACACCAATAAATGGAGACCAAGACAACAAGGATAATGATAACAACAAATCTCATGGTCCTCTAGTTTTCTTAGTGCTTTATCTTTTGGGGTTAACCATAGGATCACTGTATCATCACATACATAGTTAGACTGCTACTCAACCAATATCCTGTTATCCATCTTAGAGCCAATTGTGAACTCCAAA
>NW_018210060.1:0-818 GCF_001263595.1 Phalaenopsis equestris | reverse complement strand
ATTTTGTATAAGTGCTTATTGATCATATACATCCCCATTTGAAGCACATCATTATGTTGTTTACCGTACTCCTATACATATAAAAAGTGAGTTCAACTTGTAACTCATAAAGCCATATCAAAAGCATCAATATTGAGTCATCAACATAATTTTCTATTTTGCCTTGCTTTGCCTCACCACTTTCTTCAATGGATCAATTTGATGCCACCATACTTTGTTCACTTAGAAAGTCAAGTAACTTGTCCCCTATTTGATCAAAGTTAGTTGCCCATTTTCTTCTCTCTTCATCACCCATTCAATCAATCTCATTGTCATGACATATTTGTAGATTGGCCTATGTAGCTAACTCGAATATCAAAGCTTTTAAGAATAATATTTGTATTTAACTTAATTGGATTAAAGTAAATTTGATGTAAGTCAACATTTGTTGAATGGAAGCAAAATAATATTAATTCAATAAATAGATAAAAATTAAATATCATAAAATTTTCCTTAAAAAATAATCTCTTTTATATATCCTTTATGAATATCTCCCTTGTTAGTTGATAATTATAAGCATGATTAGGAGGCAATAAGAGAAGCTTCAAGTTTGACCAATGAAAGAGAAGTGATTTCTTTTGCATTGAATTCTCGTTTTCTTGTTGCCACACACGTAATGATGAATCATACATATCGCATTAATGACAATAGTTATTAGGAGATTTGTTCACGTTGGGCAGCCCATCGCGTGAGCTTGAAACTAACCAGTTCTTAAAGTCTCATTAATTATGATTTAAAGTAAGAGAAATTGACATAAATTTTTTTCATTTTTGGAGTTT
>NW_018210059.1:0-818 GCF_001263595.1 Phalaenopsis equestris | reverse complement strand
TATTGAATTCCTTAAGCATGGTTTTTGAATGCCTTTTTCACTAAGCCTGATTGCTATTGATTTCATTATTTATGAGTGCTTCACGTCTGCACCTTTCTTTTGCAGAGCTACATTGTCTCTTCATTCATATTTTAATGGCGAAGTTTCTGCTTTATTACCCTTCCTATGCCCTTCCTTCCATTGTAAAAAAACTTCTAACATCTTCACTAATGTTTGCACTTCTATTTGCTGTAATTCTTCTTGTCTTGTAGTTTGTAAAATTCCTTATTCTGTATGATCTATGATGTCATCGTAAAATATTTAGAATACAAGCATTTACTGGTTAGCTGTCTGAACTCATAATTTCAGATTTAAAACCTGCATGTTTATGCACCAAATAAATACAGATGATTAGACAAATAAGTAAAGGTTTAAATGCAACATAGTTATAACCATAACGCATATTTCAGAAAGGAGTGGACAAAATTAAATTTGACAAAAAAAAACTCAGACAGAAAATGGGAAATCAAGATCTCCACTGAATAAATGTTACGAGGAAAAGAGAAATAAATGCATCAACTTTATGCGAGCACATTTTTAGGTAGAGCAAGGGAGAGAATAGGCAATAAATGCATCAACTTTATTCCATATAGGATATGAGGGATATTGAGGATATTCAATCTGTTTATGCTTTCCAGCAATATTTGGTATTTGATGATCCGCTCTCTTTAGCGCATGATAATTACCATATGATGTTGAGGCATTTTTCTATTTACTTGTTAATAAAATTTTCTTTTACATGGTTTTGCATTCATGTCTTTACTAATAGTCTGTTTGGG
>NW_018210058.1:0-818 GCF_001263595.1 Phalaenopsis equestris | reverse complement strand
TTTTCAGATAAATGAGTTAAAAATTATAATGAAAATGTCTTACTCAAAAAAGAGTTATACATTGTTGCAATTGAAAAGAACATAAAGTATCATTGCATGTAGTTTCTGATCATTAAGGTAACGTGATGTAAACCTCCCTGATGCTTCACCTAACTGGTGGAAATTAGAAAAAGTCGATGATGGCTCCAAACCCAATAACTCTTTTGTGGACTCTTCTTCTATGAAATAGTAGGAGCAGAATATGGTTGTCTCTTGTAGTAAGTATACTTCACATATCAGTTATTCTGGTCGGGTCTTATTCTTCACAGTCCTCCTCTGTTTATTCAAAAATAAAAAAAATAAATGTTGATCAGTACAAATTACCAAAATATTCTTTATAAATGAGCGACTAACTATCTAGTCTCAATATAATTACCTCTCAAACGGATACATCCAACAGTACTATAATGGACCTCCAATTAATGCCTCATGAGCTAAATGTACGTGAAGATGCTCTATCGAGTAGAAGAAACTAGGCTGAAATATTCTCTTAAGTTAGTGAAGTGTTACAGGAATGTTTTCTTCTAGCTGGCGTATGTCGTCAAGCCTGAAATGAGCTACACATAGTTCCCTGAAGAATACAGTGATTTCACTCAATGGATTAAGAACTTCACTCGATAAACAACCAAATGTGATTGACATCAAATTTTGTAAGAAAATTTAGCAGTTGTGACTTTTCATTCCAAAAATTTTCCCAATACCCACATCAACACAATTGCTCAAATATAAAGCATGCCAACTAAAGAATTTTAGTGATTGGAGCCACTCACAAATTATTC
>NW_018210057.1:0-818 GCF_001263595.1 Phalaenopsis equestris | reverse complement strand
AAATTAACTGATGGGCAATCCTGAATTTTGTTCTAATTCTTGTACATCTTCATTTTATTGAATGTTACATTCTTGATCCTTAGGAACTTCTGATTCTGATAGTCCTAGAATTTGTATCTAAATTCATCTGAGTTGTACCTAATGAAAGTGCACTTCACAAATTTAAAATCAGGTTTACTCTTGTGATGGTTCAATGTCCACACCAATCTGTTGTGATGTCCTTATAACAATGAACTCAGGTCCGATCTCTTTTGCAGCACAGAAATTTTTGAACCTCTGATCACGATACTAAACCCATTTTCGAATTTAAGACACTTCAGCCTCAAGATTGTCTCATTTTATAGCATGGCCTTCCACTTCTTAAACGCTTCAAATACCTCATATTTTTGTTTTAAGAAATAAATGCATACCTTTCTGGTATGATCGTCAATGAAAGTAATAAATTGGCATAAACCTCTAACGGAATGAATTGAAGAATGGCCTCATACACTAGTATGCACTAACTCTTGTTTCTTTGACTTCACCATTAACCCACATTTGGAGAAAAAACTTTCTTCTACTTGTCATACGCAATCTTCACAGAAATATAGATCTACATATTTAAAACCCTAAAACTTATTTTTTGAAAGTATGTACTTCATACCTTGTTCATATAGCCAAACCTGCGGTGCCAAAGATCTACATCAACATTGGTTTCAATCACATCAATGGATTATGTCATCTTATTGATTGGGCAAATAGTATCGTCAATGCTGCCCCAAGTCATCACCGTTCCAAGACTTGGGACAGCATTGACTGAACTTCCAAACTTTTTTTTT
>NW_018210056.1:0-818 GCF_001263595.1 Phalaenopsis equestris | reverse complement strand
ATTATGGCAACTTAAAATATGCATAATGTTTGGTTTAAAAAGTAAATTTCTAAAATGAACTTATTTAGATGTTTCTCAAAATTTCTATTTTTTCTGCTTATATTTATCCTTTGGCTCAATCAGTACTTTTACATCTTATGCCTCTGTTTAGGTTGAGAGATTCCCCCTCTACTTCCTAGCCATTTTTCTATATACTATTAAATGGTGAGTGCATCAAATAAAATTAATAAATTGTTCCAAAAATAGTATTCACACTTTTCTTAATTGAAGATTTTGTGCTCTAGTGTTGTGTGAGGTCTGTAATATTGTTAATGAAGAAGAACACTATTGCAATGAAGTTTACTTTTGATGTGGTCCTTATCTCCATTATGTAAGAGCTAGTAGATATCATAAATTTTTATTGTAGTCATCTTCACTCAAATTATGTCAAATTCATTCGTGAGTGTCAGTATTTAATCTTTTATATGTACCAGAAGAAATACCTTCAAACATAATTTTCTTCCATCAAAGGGTTTAAGGATTGCTATATTATGTTCCTGACAAGATATCAGCCTTCCAAAGTAAAAGACTTAATTAGAAGGATAAATTTCATTTTGTGTAGTGTTTGAGGAGTTGTTGGATTAGATGAAGTTGGTATCATTGTTAGATGAGAATCTTTATTTTCTCTACTTCAAGGAGATATGGTACTTTTAGTTAAGATTACTGCAAAATTCTAAAAGCAGAGAATATGCTTGAATATCCATTCCTTTGTAGATTCCTTCTTTAATTTTTTTTATATTAAACTTTATTTATTAAAAGGTTTGATGGATAAGTAGAGG
>NW_018210055.1:0-818 GCF_001263595.1 Phalaenopsis equestris | reverse complement strand
CCAAAAAGAGCCAACATAGCTCCCAGCTGTTATGTTAAATATAGATATAGATACATATGTTTGTGATATATAGATATATATCATTTCCTCCATATATTATAATTTCATCTGAGTCTATGCATTACCAAAAGAACTTATATTGTTCTTTTTCAGAAGTCGGTTAAACCAAAACCAAGCTATCTGAAAGTTTAGTTCTACCTCTAGTTTAATTGGTTGAGTGTGCCTATGCTTTGGTCCGGTTCAATTGGATTAACAAGTCCGCTAAGAAATTTATATTAACCAACCGAATGCACACCCATACTCCTAGAAAACAGAACAAGCAGTTGTTAACAACAGATATAAAATGAGATATGTACCCAAGATTCTAATATAAAAAAACATCAAAGGATGTCAATCACATGAAATAAATGCTTTGCCAAAAATTAAAATATCTAAATCCTTGCAGCCAAACAGATTTACATACATTATTATACCGACAAGAAAATATTAACACCTTTATTCAGTCCTGATCAATAGGTGTTACACATCTATAATGTCAACAGAAACCGTTAAATAAAATTCCAAATCAGCGAAGTACTTGCAAACATTATCAATATTAGGACAACAAAACGAAAGTTTACTCTATAAGAATGAGATCATATCCCTTAACAACCATATCAAATTCCTATTTGGTGAAAAGAAAAAGGCAACTCATCTTGGAATGGTGTAATTTTTCCATCAACAAAAGCGGTCGAACCATTGATGCCAAAGAAAGCTTTAAGATGTGATATAATTAGACCTTGTTGAGTCAAAGTAGCAAAGGTCCCATTCCAGCCACC
>NW_018210054.1:0-818 GCF_001263595.1 Phalaenopsis equestris | reverse complement strand
AAAATAAACAAAATAGAGTGCAAAAATAAGTAATCTCAAGCAGCCCCTAAGTGATTTACAATTATATTAAAAAATCAACATATTGCCCATGGAAGATATTGGTCATTTATGATAAAGTTATTTTACAAAGAGTAGATGTACTAATAAGCTGAGTATATAAAATGAATGTGGAAGAATTAGTAAGCAAAAATACAAAACCAAAGGTAACGAGGTTAAAAATAACACAAAAAAAAAGGTTTAGAAATGTCATGGAGCAACAAATAGAAAATGATGAAAAATGATTTCTAAAGCCAACACAAATAATTGGAGATGAGGCAAATGATGAAGAACATAATGATGAAATTAATAGCCCTGAATCCATAGCTTAGTATAAAAATCAAAACCAGATAATTACCTTAAATAATGCGATAACAATTGAAAAGAAGGTCATAAATGCAGTTGCAAAAATCAACGGCTTCGAGAAGCTAGCTGGTCTTCTAAATACAAAGGTCTGCAGGATTCAAAAATAGTAAAGTTAAATATAAATTAGGAGAAGAAGCCTGAAATTTTCCCAGATGAAATATTCAAACATATACTCCAAGAAATTTTGGAACGCATTTAAATACATTTAAGATTAGAATGGTCGATAAAAACCTGCATGTGAAGAAAAAATGCTAGTTGAACAATCACAGCACGGACGGCAAGGATGCACATGGCAGCAACTACAGCAAATCTCTTCCATCTAAAAAACGGTAGCTGCAATAGAATGATCAAGAACCGTTATTTGTTCTCGGACTTCTACATATGCAATCATGAAAATACACAGACGTTCTATACAG
>NW_018210053.1:0-818 GCF_001263595.1 Phalaenopsis equestris | reverse complement strand
ATAAGTAATAAAAATATTATTTTATATGAACAATTAAAATTGCAGAACATTTGAACCTAAGATTGGAGAAATGAAATCTGTAGTACGAGCAAACTAGGTTGAGGTGAGTAATCTTATTTCGAAATTTTAATTATTCTCTTTATTTCAAAATGTATGTTTGACTCCATTGTTGAATCCAAAAATGTATGGGAAACTTGCTCAAGGTATAGAACGTTCTACAGGGAAGGATGCTATAAAGAGAGAACACAATAGAGAACAATAAACGAGAGTGTATTCTTTATTCATGACATGAGCCCCCTATTTATAGGAATAGATCTCAATTTTACAAAATTATATATTAATCCCCACATTATTAACTTTCAGGGGCTTTTTTTGGGTAATTACAAAGGTATTCATATACAATAAGACTAGAAGACCAATTCGATCGGTGGGAAGTTCGATGGCCGTCTGCTAAGCCTTGACTTTGTCTGCCTTTGATCCAAATGTGTGCTTCTTATCAATCGGCTGAGTAGGTCGATCATTGCCCTGTGAGAAATTCTCTAGCTCGTTCTTCTGATCGCTCAAATTAAATGCTTTCTTCGCCAATCTCCATCCCAAACGATCGTCTACTGCTACGTTCGATTGGTCTTATCTTCCTTTTGAGCTGTTCGTTTGTCTTGAGATTTGTGTTGACATATTTTTCATATACATTCATATATATTCTAGTTTAGTTAGATTCTTCATATTGCTTTAAACATAATAGATATGCATGAAAGATATGTATGAGATACATGTTATGTATGATATGTATTATGTGTAAGATAGACATAATAGGAAAT
>NW_018210052.1:0-818 GCF_001263595.1 Phalaenopsis equestris | reverse complement strand
TTTTTACTTTAAATTTATGACATTTTTCTAATCAAAGGTGCGATTTCAGTTTCAACCGACACTCGGGAAACTCGAGAAGTTCATGTAAGGGATCAATAATATCTAACCAGCACTCAGAAACTCAAACCGACATGTTGGCAATGTTTTTGTCTGAGTCGCAAAACTGATAGCGAAAGGTAACATAATAACCAACAAAGACAAACAAATGTCCAATCAGTAAATCATGCATGAATCATCCTACAATGCTTAAGCATCAATAAAACACACATCTCCTAGCTCGAAACAAATCAAGCTCTAGTGTTGATTCTCTACCCATTGCATATGAATCACCATAACATCAAGTCTCAATATTTATCCTCACAAAGACTACGATAAGATCAACTTAATATGTCTAATGTAAGGTGTGGCTCGTTCAAAGTGATAAACTAACCAAGCGGTCGAGACATGTGAGGTATAAAACTTAAGTCGGGCGATATTATATTGGAGTAGTCCTAAACTCTATAATCATACTTATCCGTTTGGATTCAACAATGTTTTTCAATCAATTAGCCTTTAGGCCTCGCAAAAAAACCTAATGCAGTGGTTGATTAACTTCACCGCCCGAGGAGGATTCCCTTCGTTTGATCAAATTCCCCTCACATAACAATCGATCGACCCAGATATTTGAAATAAAAATAATAAACTCAAAGGTATGACAAGCAATAAAGATAAATACTTTCATTTTTTTATAAGTTGAGTTGGGCTTACACAAAACGAAGCACAAAAAAATACATATAATTATGAGTCGCCGTAGAAATGATTGAGGTGGTTTTTTTTTT
>NW_018210050.1:0-818 GCF_001263595.1 Phalaenopsis equestris | reverse complement strand
TATCAAAATAATCCATTTACTTTAAATTGAGATTTCAAAATAATTAGAAATTATTTTCATATATATAAACTCTGAAATTAAAATGATATGTGAATGAGCTGCGTCAGCTCTCAAGCCGGCCTTTAATGACCACACAAGCTAAGTATATCGAGCCACAAGCTCGAGTTCAAACTTGAGCTCATTTATTAAACAATCTCAAGCTTAAACTCATCTCAGCTCGTTGGCTCGGGAGCCAGCTCTATTAACCTACCACTAATCATTTCAATGCATTCTCTGGCAAGCTGCCCTACTCCTCTCCCTCTGACCACCAATACACTTCCTCCTCTCCCTCATGTAAAAATTGAATTTTTAGTTCGAACTAACAAGTTCGTTGCTATCGCCATGAGCTCTCCATTCGAGCCAAACTTGAAGTCGAGCTCACAATTGGACAAACAAGGAGAGTTTTCTAATGTCATGGTTCTTGCTCGACTCGCTTACACTCATAATCTCATGTAAATATTCAAAAACAATCTTGACGCTGCTCTTTTAATTTATTTTTTAAAAAAAAATCAGAAAGTAATCCCTATGTTGTTTATATATCTAAGAATTTTAAATAAATATTTTCTAATTTTGTATTTGTGCTCCAACCTAAGTCATGACCTATTAATGTTGTGCGGCAATAAATGAGCAAATACAAAAACTAAATCATCGGAATTAATTAAGATTTGACTTTATTGACTTAATTATATATTTTTTGAGCTAAGCAATATACCTGAATATATTTCATTCTCTCTTTGAACATTCTCGGTATTGAAAAGAAGAAAAGAAATATAAAAAAA
>NW_018210049.1:0-818 GCF_001263595.1 Phalaenopsis equestris | reverse complement strand
CTTGTAATAAAATAGTTTCATAGGGTTCATAATTTTGTCCACTCTTGTTAAAGATTACTTGTACTTGATCCTAATATTTCTTTTGAATTAGAATGTCAAATACTATTAGCTTGGTAATTCAAAGGTTGTACTCTACTCCTAAAGTGTGGCATCCTAAGATGCCAATGAAGCCTTGCATAACAAATAACAAACATGTTTATATTTTTGGAGTTTCGAGCAGTAAAAAAAGTTTATAGCCAAGTGAAACGTGACAAAAATGAAAATTTTAGAAAAATTTTATGGCGAAACTAGGAGGAATAAAATATTAGATGAGTACACTAAAAGGATAGTGAAAGTAGCAACTATTAATTTGAACATGAAGTAATGAAAAAAATTTATTTAAGTTTTCATAATCACAACAAAAGGATAGGCTAAATAAATTCAATCATAAGATGGGCATCTAAAATTATTGTTAAATGAATAGAAACAAAAAGGATGGAAACAAGGTAGCGTAGACAAAGCTAATGCAAAAAAACATTTCAGCAATTAAGTTGAACACCTCATGAAGCAATAAGCGATAAAAATTGGAGAATAATAACTCATAAAGCAGACCGAAATAGCTGGAAGGCTAAAGATTGTAATAATGGTGCTGCAAATTAATCAAATAAATTTATTGATAGCATCTTAAGTGTCTACTCGATCACACATCAAACTATACATCAGAAACCATAATGAAAGGAACCTAAGAATATATATAATAACTTGTAGTTAATAAAATTGTAAAATAAAGTTCATAAAACTTCTTAAATGGCTTATTTATTAAAATGGCATAATTAGAA
>NW_018210048.1:0-818 GCF_001263595.1 Phalaenopsis equestris | reverse complement strand
CTGGACTGGACATATGGGCTCTCATGTTTGGGTTGAACTATAATGCCCAAATGCTTGGATTAGGCACACAGGCACTTACCTCCATAGTTTCTTCGAATGGGTTTAGCACCAGGGCACTTAAATTCAGTGATTATGCACTTATTTGTTCATTCTTTACCTTTTGGTTTTGGTGCCTAGATGTTGATTCGAGCACACAGATGTTAAGTTTGACAAGGTCACCTTAATGCTCTAAGTTATGTTGATTGTATCATAACTCACTCAAATAATAATAAAACTACACATGTCATATCAAAATTTACCTAAAAATCACACTAACCAACATTATTAAAATTCAAATTTATTAGTGTGGCAATATCTTATAAATCATGTGCATTCATAAACAAATGACTTGCTCTAAGACATGTCAAATGTATCTTAATTTTACATATATTAAACTTTCCCACACTTGGATCTTTGCTCATCCTTAACAAAAGACCCAATGAATAAATAAATACATTTTTACATGCATGTCATAACCTCATGCTCATCTCATATTTATAAATGTAATACTATTGTTAAATTTTTTTTATGATATATCAATATTCAAGCTCAATCCACTTATATAACCAACTTAAATTAATAGTTATCTAAAATATAAAAAAATATACTAGAACGTTAACATGTCTTAATTTTTAGTTTATTATACTACACTTATTGGTAATTCATACAAAGATTGCAACACAGACTTTGTAACTTTATTGCTAAGTATCACTCGTTAAACTGTAGAAACCTAGACCCAAACACTTATTTCTTATATATATATATATATATATATATAT
>NW_018210047.1:0-817 GCF_001263595.1 Phalaenopsis equestris | reverse complement strand
ATGCCCTAGAATAGGAGGGTAAAGATGCAGAAATAGAAGAAGAAAGAGATGCATTATTGATATTGAGGATAATGTTACCGGTCACAACATTAGAATTCCTAACAATATTATTCTGAACTAGAATTATGCCTTCATTAACAATTGTGTTAACTGAATCAGAAATAGCATGCAAGATAGAATGCGAACTTCTATAATCAAGTTTTGTTGACCAATTCAAATATCACCAATATACATTAACATCAAGAGCTACATGATTATTAGAATTAACATTAGCTTCAATAGGATGAATTTCACTAATATCTCCATATCTCAATTTAGTAATGCTAGCAGATAAATCAGCAGAAATATTAAGATTGACAACATTATTATTATTAAACGTAATATATATTTAATACAAGCAAATTAGCCATACATAAACTTTAATATGTATAGTTATAATTTAAATATAATTTTTTTAATAAATTAGCTTGTGGTGCTCCACTTAAGCTTGCCAACACATAAGCGGGTCATTGAACTTTGACTTCCAGTCCCTATGGGCTGTTAAAGTTTTACTTTACAGTCAGAATCTTCGTCCTCTATTTATTAATTTCCTTTTCCTTGATGTCTGGGTAAAGGCTGGAGCTGGGTGGGTGACTTCCTTCCCAAGCCTAACTCGCTTTGAAAATATTGTAAGCCCTTCAGATCACATAGCTATAATCACACATAGCCGCAATCATGGCTCCTTTGCTTCTTTGATTGACCTTTGGCTGATCCAATTATGAATCATACATATTTCTCCGCAGATCACGGCAAATAGGGTTCATTGTGTAATTTTTTT
>NW_018210046.1:0-817 GCF_001263595.1 Phalaenopsis equestris | reverse complement strand
GAGTCCTGATGTAATATTTTTATAATCCTGCAAGTTCTAATTCCTTGCTAACTCTTCCATCCCTATTTCTCTATATAATAATTAATAATATTTTTCAATAAATTATATTTAAATTGGCTCCAATACTTGTGTGATATCAACAAATGGATGCGCATTTTCTTGATACATCATTTCCAACTCCTCTTGTTTTAAGTACTATATTTCTTTTAAATAAGATAGTTCAGAAGAATAAAGTACGAGGGTTAAATTATGGTGTTTTTAAAATGAAATATCACATTTGTTCAATTAGGAAAAAAAAATGAAAAAAAGTCACATTTAGTCAAAATATTTATTTTGTGAGATATTTTAAAATGGGTATTTATTTAAATTGTTTAATAAAATTTTAGTCATGTTATTGAGATCATAATTATTTATGTGATTTAAAAATATTTATAATTATTTTTAATTCAAAATATAGGACATCTGTAGAATTATACTTCTGCTACATGCTAGAAGATCGTGTGCTTGAAGAGAGAAGATTTGATTGTCATGTACCCATAGCTTAATAATCATGTTATCACATCAACTACTCTCTTTGCTCTTGAACTAGATTGGAAGGCTCCTCCAAAATTGCAATTTCCCCTACTTCCAACAAGGTTGCTATTGAGGATGTCCATCACATAACTCCTACATTCTTGCATATGTCGTCCTCGCAGAGATATTATCAAATATTGTTAACACATCGTCAGTTTTTTTGTAATCTCTTCATAGAACTCACATACATGATTTATGTTGATTAGCGTCGAATAAATCCGACACTAATCAAGGGAAAATCCTA
>NW_018210045.1:0-817 GCF_001263595.1 Phalaenopsis equestris | reverse complement strand
AGTTTATTCTTGACAAAGAATATAACATGTGGTGATAAAAATGAATTAAAAACTCTAACCTTTCTTTAATAACTATAGTTTTTGTATTTTCTTTTCAGTAAATCATGCATATGATATGTCAACCAACTGTGAGAATTGATTAAAATTCTCTTAATTTTACTCTTTGTGTGTATGTTTCTATGTTTGATGGAATTTCACCAATTTTGTGGTTTTTCGGCTAAGTTTATTTTATAGTTAAGCAAAAATGATTATCTTTCAAAGTTTTTGGTTAAAGACTAAAATTGCAAGTTTTTAGTGGTTTCTTTTGGTAGCAAGTTTTTGTGGTATATTATTCCATAGCAAATACTTAATAAGGATGATTTTCTTTCCTGGATCCTCTAATCGACCAAGTTGTGGGGTATGATACCTTGCAAGCATTTTGAGAATTGTGAATTTCTAAAGATATTTTTTATTGGAAAATTCCAAGGGACGTTATGACCATAAAAAGTGGGTGCAAAGCATGTAAGAGAACAATTTAATATATTACTAAATAAACTTCTACTTTGGTGTGTAATACAATCTAGTGTTCTCGCTAACCAGGTGGGGAGCTAAAGATTTTTTAGAGAGGATACTTCGTCATGCAAGCAGGAGGCAATTTGATGATTAATTTCAATGTAGTTTATTTATGCTATCTACATTATGGTTCTTGGTTAAAATGGCTCGTCTAGAGAAATTAATCAACCGGAGTTCAATGAACCGCGCTCAAGTCCTTCATTATTTAACCTAATCAACCGATTGGAAGCTATGAATTTTTACGCAGTAAAATTATCCTAGTTGT
>NW_018210044.1:0-817 GCF_001263595.1 Phalaenopsis equestris | reverse complement strand
TTTTTTATGTGATGAACATTCTTAGAAGTTACAGCTTTAAATATAATATAAATGATCCCTAATGAAGCTAGACTTGTTCACTATTTTGTGATACTTCTTTGATGTTTTAAGAGGAGAATCAGGTTTTGGGCCTGTATTGCTTTAAAAAAAAAGAGAGAATTTATAATCCATTAAAGGGTCAAATGTCCAGAAAAAGAAATTTATACAATCACTATTTCTAAGATAATATTCAAAGAAACTAATCAAACTTACAAGAATACAAAACTTCACATTGTGAATCTACAACTCCCAGCAAAAATTTCCCTTCAACCTTGCAACCCTTTCATCTCTGAAACCAACTATAATTTTCTGGCAACATCAGCATCAGCATTTTGATCAGCATCAGAGTCCAGATTTTGTCTCAGATGCTGAAGAAATCTTTAGAAAAGTTTGAGGTGAAGGAACAACAGAAGACTTTGTGTGTGTTGCATCAGAAGGATGGATTACTTTTGATGTGATGAACATTCTTAGAATTCGTAGCTTTGAGTAAAGAGGCAGCAGCAGAAGGATCTATAATGCGCCCTCCGGCTGCAACTGCAGCAGCTTGTATGAGAGAATTTGGGGTCACAAGAGAAGTTTGATTATTTTTCTTAGTAGTAGAAGATTTCCTCTTTGGTTTTTGAGGTGATGCAGCTTGCTGCAAATTCTTTGATGCTACAAGGGGAGAATCAGCTCTCGTGCCTGCATTGATTTAGGATATGAGGCCAGATATCTGAAATAATAAATTATTTGAAGGGAACTACTTGTGTAAATATGAAAGTTTAGGTGTGAGATATGT
>NW_018210043.1:0-817 GCF_001263595.1 Phalaenopsis equestris | reverse complement strand
AAAAAAAAAAACGAATCAGAGAGCTCGGGAACTCCCTATTTGCCCTGACGGGGCAAGTCTTCCTCTTCTCCTCCTTTCTCTCTCCCTCTCAATCTCCTTTCCTACGTCTGAACACTCTATCTCTTGGGCACGATTTACCGGATTGATTTGGATTCAACATTTAGGATTGAGAATCCTTTTAACCTAAGTCCCTATTTCTTGCTATGTATTCTCTCTTGCCAATAAAATTTAGACATTTAATATTTATATGACAAAGCTCATAAAAGCCATAACAAAAATAAATGAATTTTAATAAAAATTTCTAAGGATACATTTTTTTATATAGTAAATGTTTTTTTTATATATAAAAATAAAATCAAATATTCAATATGATTTAAACTGCTCTTTTCTAACTTTCTAGTATTAAACTTACTACAGAGGTGTTGCTAAAACATATTTTAACAATTGGATTATCGAATAATATAATTTAATTATAATTCGAGTTTTACCTATTTAAATTAAATTGTTCTCATGATTGTTTAAACATAATTTTTATATTAACCTAATGATAAAATAAGTCCAGTTATCTTACGTTTTTGTAATGGCTTTTGTAATTATATTAAATAATTGATTTATCAAAGTGTATTTAGACATAGTTTTATGAGTATTTAAGTATAATATTAATATAAATTAAATACATCAAATATATCCTTAAATAATCTAATAAACATATTAAATATTTGATTTGTCAAACATAAAATTATCATATTTTAAGTGTTATTATATTCTACATAAGTTACGTGCATATGTTGTATTTATACATGATTTTAATATTAAA
>NW_018210042.1:0-817 GCF_001263595.1 Phalaenopsis equestris | reverse complement strand
AATTGCCGTCAGCAAAACAATGCGTCGTTTGGTGGTGTGATCTATGGACGAAGGCCATGAATCAATGAAACGTCAACCTGGTTTGGTTACGCCCAGAGCTAGCATGACCAAGCCATAGGACTTTCGGGCATGGTCAGGCCTGGACCTAGCATGACCATGGCAAGGTACTTTCAGGCTTGTTCACTCCCAGGGCTGGCGTGACCACGCCAGCCCAAAAATGGACATTTTCTTAAATTTTGTCTAATCTAGTTGCACTGGGCTAGGAAAAAATGTTCGTAGAAGTCCCATGTGACCAAATATGAGGTCAACAGTAATGTTTTCACAACCCCCATCAATCCCAATTCCTCCTTTCTCCTACACCCTTCTCATTCCTTAAATTCCCAGAGATCTCCCTAAACCTTCTTCTCCTTCTTCATCGTTCCCTTAGCTAGAGAATGACTAGCAATAGTAAAACTCTTCATCAACTTTTACGTTCTTTCTTTATCAGTTTTACTCAGGAGTTGCAACCTTTAAGAAAACTCCTCATCCTACCAAGAAGCATCTCTATAAAGGGTCAAATCTATCATAATGTGATTGCACTCATATGTTCTTCAATCATATGCTTATATTCATCATGCTTTGAAATTTAAGAAAAAAAATTCAAATTCCAAGCAAATTCAAGATTGGATAGAATATCTAATAGATCCCAATCCTTTTTGGTAAAGTGATAATGGAAACCATTCACTGAATTTCTTGGATTGAATGGATTTGAAGTGGATAATCCTCATTCTTTGGCTAAAGAATAGTGGAAAAAACAAAGTCATCTATTACCACTATT
>NW_018210041.1:0-817 GCF_001263595.1 Phalaenopsis equestris | reverse complement strand
TTAATGCGTCCCTTTGACCTTAAAATTTAGAGACATCATAAGATTGTTAAAACCAATTAGGCATAACCCTAATTTGAACAAAATTTGACCAATTGCCCATTTTACCCTCCAATTGGACCTCACACTACATGGCCATGACAAATATCATATGATGAACCCGATGACCATGTTGTCAACCCCATGATCATGTGGTCAACCCCATGTCCATACGGTCAACCACATGACCATGTGGTCACCTCCATGACCATATGGGCCCATATGGTCAACCCTTTAGCCATGTGGTCACCCAACTCCTATGGGGTCAATCTACATACATTCTTTTAAGTGAATTAATTAATTAAAAAGAATGCCTTGAGGGCCTTGCCCAAGACCAACACTAAAGAAATCCAATCCAATTTATGGCCTAAAGCCCACTCTTAATAGGTCATCCATGACCCTATAACCACCCACGATGACATGGTCAACCCATGAACCAATTTAAAACCTAAATTAGCTCATTGAATTGTCAGCATGGTAGGCTCATCATAAGAGAAGACACATGCACTCTATATGGCCTCCATCCTAAACCCTTTTGGACCAAACTTTGGTGGTCACGCCAAGCTATCTCTGATCTCATTATCCACCTCATCATTCCTCCAATTAGGTCGAAGCCCTCTCTAAATCCTCCTCTTCACCATACCCATCTTCATGACGAGCACACCAAACTAGGTCAAGGTCAAACCAGCTATTTTGGGGAAATCCTAGACTTAGATAGATGTGGCCAGGAGCCAGGGAAAGGAAAGTGAATATGAGGTCAACATGTATATATGTAAATGCC
>NW_018210040.1:0-817 GCF_001263595.1 Phalaenopsis equestris | reverse complement strand
AACGGGCCGGTCCAGCCGCCCTGTTGGACCGGTCCCTCCCTTGGCTGAACCGACTGGTTCAACACAAGCAAACCCACGTCAACATATTTGATAAGTGTTAAGGCCATATCAAATTATAGATTAAGAAGTATTTATCAAACTCATTATCAACCATGCAGAAACTGTTTTCTTGATGATTTGCCTTTCTATTACCCTTTATTGAGTGAATGCCTTTAAATGCATACCAATATTGGTTAGAATATGTAATAAATACAAACATGTTTTTAATGTGAATGCTGGCATTTTAGTTATTTTCCATGCCTACGCATGCACGCCCATCCTAATTCTTCTAGCTTTTTCCAGATCATAAGAACCACCATTTCCATTCCTAAGCCTAATATCGGGATGCACGCCTCATTATCTTGAATTATTAAAAACTTTCAAAAATGGAGTTCTTTCTCTATGCTACCTAAAGACAGTAGAAAATGATTTCCTTAGTGCATACAATGCACATCCCACACACAATACTAAAAAGTGACTACAGACACAGCATTAAGAATAATAAATTAATTTTCAGAGAAATACATAAAATCAAAGTGAAACAATGCTATCTATAAAGATTAAACCTTTCAGCCAAGATAAGCAGCCCGATCAGTACCCATGCATTCCACTTAGAACGACAACAAAAACTTTCACAAACAAGGATTATTACAATGATGTGCGTAGTTTGTCAAACGGTAAACAAATGTGAATACAACCAAAAAGACAACATGCACAAATAATCACAATAAAGCCTAGCATAAAGAATTAAACCAGTGAAAAAAAAATTAAAAAAAAA
>NW_018210039.1:0-817 GCF_001263595.1 Phalaenopsis equestris | reverse complement strand
TTATGTGAGCCGATTGGAATTTCTGGGTGAGTACTTGAGGAGGATCGATATCGAGATGTCGGAATTCGTGTACGATTATGATGACGAGTTGGAGGAAAGTCCGCTGATGGATTACGGGTATGATGCGGTCGCAATCAGCGGGATTACGACGCGGCGGCGATGGACTGCGCCGTTTCCATGAACTCGCTTCGATGCATCTCCTAAGTACTGTCCCGCTATGTGTGGTGGTGCTTGTTGCCGGCCGGCCGCTTTAAGTTGGCGTTAATGACCCTTTTCTTTTGTAAATATTTAGGGTAAGAATTCATGTTAATAAATTTTTAAGTTTTTAGATCGGTACTAGAAGTAGTGTATAATTGACTATTTATATATATTATGTTCCTCCTAAAATAAAATTTAATAGCTCTAAGATTCATTTTTAATGCAATTAAAAAGATTTCGATGGTCGGCAATATAAATAACTGATTCCAATCCATGCCCTCTTAAATGTGATAGGAAATAAGTTAGAGCCCACTGAATAATGAGCCTTATCGTCACTGTAGAGAATATACATGGTCGATGCCATATATGCGTTATTGGAAGCAGATGTGATGTCGATCAACTATTGTCTTTAATTTACTTGAGATTTTTCTATGCCAGGAAATTCTTTTGTCTGAATTTTATATATTATTAGTTATTATATGATTACATTTATTATATCTATTTTTTACTATTTATTTAAAGGGACGATTACTTACGTAGTTACATATCATGTAATTCTTTTGTTTTTGTATTTCTATCATCTAAATTTTATTTTTAAAATTAATTCCTCTAAAAAAAA
>NW_018210038.1:0-817 GCF_001263595.1 Phalaenopsis equestris | reverse complement strand
TTGCAAACAAAATTCAGCTAGAAGTCTATCTCAAAATCCAAAAATTAGTCACTACTTTCCATGGCCTTTCAACCAAGGCTTTTAAAATCAGACTGGCCTGACCAATTCGAGTGGTTTAACTGTGAACTAGTCATATGGCTGGCCCAGTCAAGTTGAAAAATCGGTTCAACATCAAATTGGTGAGGATCAATCGACAATTTGATTGGTGATTCATTGAACAAGTTTAGATTTTATGGAATCATCTGTTTCAAATTTTGCTCTATTTATCACCATTGATCTCTGATCCCAAGGTTATTGTTTATTCTATTGAAAATTAAATTTCTAAAATTCATGAACTTAAAATATCATAATATATTAAAGCTCAAACCGTATCTCCCCAAAATTTTGAATTCTTGGTTCTTTCTCACATGTGGCTTTACTGTCATGAGGTGTAATTTTCTCAACAATCGTACTACTTGTAGAATCTGCACCAGCAGTGATGGGGGCTTAACCATCAATTGTGTGAAATTATATAAAATAAGTGTTTTTTTGTAAATTTGCATTCTTTTCTGTCTTATATTATTTTTCTTTCTACGTTTGAATTATGATTTGCTTATTTCTCATCAACAAGGATTAACTGGAAAGGTTATGGTTCCGCTTGGACGCCTTTTTCTGCAGGGAGCTCTCTTTCAAATGGAATGAATCAATTATAACTTGTTCTTCTTTATTTTTGAACGTGTTTCTTTCTAATTACTCCTATTTCAGTATGCAAAGCTTGTTTTCTGCGGTTCTTTTTTGTGTTGTGATTGTTAGCCACTTGTAGTCTTGCCTTTTTTTT
>NW_018210037.1:0-817 GCF_001263595.1 Phalaenopsis equestris | reverse complement strand
ACGGTAAAATGATAATTTTCCCTAAATTATTGTGGCTTGGGAGTTAATTTAATTAGATGATTCTAAAGTAGTGGGCTTGAGCTAGAGAGATGATAACTCACCCATTTTAAGCCCCTAATCGGTAATTAGATGATAAGTTCAATCTTTCAATAAGAATTGGATCCATTTAATCCAACATTTTATTTTTTATAAATTTGTCCATGAAAGAATATTTAAGGGTTTAGTAGTGAACTAGGTCTGATCTAAATTTATCTAATTTGGTTTAGAAAAGGGAAACATAACCAATCATGAATTCTTTTAAAACACTACAAGCCTAGCTTTAATCATGGGCACAAGATTCTTACAGATTTAGCCTGCCCTTAAAAGCACCCACCCTCATAATTTTTAAGTAGAACTTCAAATGAATATCTAATTACCCCGCTCATGGATAATTAAATCATCAAGGTTCATTGAGCACGGGTTTAAATATCATCACTGGATCTTAGTTTAACTTCATGTGATTAAATTAATGTCATAATAAGTTCAAAGGAACGCAAAATGATTCAAAAAACTTTGAAAGTTGTTTCGGGTTATGCTCCGAATATCTTTTAAATCTTTCGGATATTTTGGAGGACAATTGAACTTTTTATGCTTTGTTCAAGAAGATCATCCTTAAAACTTTTATGGACTCACAAAGTTATGCCTCGGGACCCATTAATTCACCTAAATCAATAAAAATGTCCTGCACTAATTATCCTATATTTATAACCCAATGCTTAAGGATTTGAGTCTTCCTTAAGATATTTAAATTCTTGTGAGCAACTAGGGATATTTATTT
>NW_018210036.1:0-817 GCF_001263595.1 Phalaenopsis equestris | reverse complement strand
CGAACACGAGTTGTTCGTGAACAACGAGCCGTTTTCATAGCCCTACTTCGTGTTCTATCCAAAAAATAAAAAAAATAGAAATTTTAAAAAAAAAAAATTTAAACTCACACTTTATTATTTCTTTACTTTATATTTTAATGTAAATTATAATTTTTAAATAATTAAAATTAAAATTTTACCATAGAAATTCTTTTATTAATTCATCATTAATCAAATTTATTGACTATTTTTGTATAAAATTATGACACTGATGACGGAATGATAGCGTTGATGGGAGGTTTTTATCTCATTTAATGAAAATCTGTGCTGGCCTTGCAGACAGTGATGCAAATTAATTTTGGTGTTGATAGCAGACATATTTTAGCTTTATAAGCATCTACACATGTTATCATTATTGGAGATGGAAGATATTAACTTTACTCTTGTGTTTTGGCAAATAGGATTTTAGATTTACTTCTTTGGAGTGCTAATATATTTGTTGATCTTGGGATTGTGCATTATGATCATTTTAACCATAGTCTAGGGTGATACATTTAATTATTTATGTGATTGGAATTATTCAATGACTAGTATCTATATTTGATAATGCTAATGAGCATGCAAATTTAGAACCCTTTTTTATCATTGCAAAATTAAGAAAACTATATATATATATATATATATATTATTTGTTGTGTTGAGATTCCATGCTAGTAGGGATTACTATGTTTCATTCCCAACTTTTTATTCTTAAAAAAAAAGTTAAAGATGAAGGTTGGAGATCAGATCTCAATGTTTAAGAATAGCAATTTTAGTTTTAGTGAATTAGTAAGTGATG
>NW_018210035.1:0-817 GCF_001263595.1 Phalaenopsis equestris | reverse complement strand
TTCCTCATCTATATCAGATGAGAAATCTGACATATTTCCATATACATTAGATCTCTAATTCTGTCTTTACTATTCGCAGGTTGTTGCCCCTTTAACTCTTGAAACATTTAAATCAGATGAGGTTTGAAGAGGTTCTAACATATTTGGGGTAGCAGAAACCTGCAGTTTCTTCTTTATTAAATACAATGTTGATTCAGAAAGTTGTCTGCTTGGAGTTCACAGGGTCCTAGACTCACGAGCACCAGTTTTGCAGAGTAGGAGCATTCAGAGTGCTAGGTATAGTCCCCTTATCTGAGGGAATGTTAGCATTTTCCTTTTTTGAAGAGTTTACTACCACCTTTTTTTTCTCATTTCCAAAACTTCGGAAAGAATTTGCCAGCAACTAATCGATATTTAGAGGTTATCGCTGTTAGAGATGCAAGAAAGAGAGAAAAAAAGATGGAAAAGGAGTTAAACATATTCACATGTTCATATAAGTGAGACAGCATGTAAAACGCTCAGAGCATTCGTTAGTGATAGAGTAAAAACCTTTAGACAGCTCGTCAGCGACAATTTGAAAACTACAATCAAATCCATTTTTTTAATTTTAAGCAACTTCCAAAGAATGGAAACAGTGTCATTTTAGACCTTTGTCTTGGAAAAGTACAAAAAGAAATGTATTAATTCTACTCGGACTAAAAATTTCCCTACCATATTTTCCTATGAAAGCGTAGCTTTTTAAATATCATACCGCCCTATTTATTTCAAAAAATGTGGTTAATTAAGTCTATACTAAGACTAACACCTTGCATAAGATGGTAGAGTTCATAGTTGTAAG
>NW_018210034.1:0-817 GCF_001263595.1 Phalaenopsis equestris | reverse complement strand
TGTCAAAATAGTTTCTTATTTATTTAATATGAGTTAAAATAGTCTTCACCAGAGATTGAATTATATTTTTATAAATTTTAAGGTTAAAGCATTATTAGACTATTTTAAACATTTTTTAACAATAACACAACTCTTACCTGAAAGGCACGAGAGGCAAGATTGAGCTTGTCCAGCGTAACCACGGTTTAAAAAATGCAAGTTGTTGCAAAGATGAACGCATATGTCCCTTAACCACGGTTCACACGAGCCTCTTCTCCCTATATTTTCATATATACTCTACACAAATTTAAATTACATGCATGTTCCATTCACATACAACAAAATGGCCGTTTGGATCTCAAGTGCGGTTAAACGCAAATTCCAAGTCAAATCAAACCCGTTTAGTCAATTATTCATTTTGAACAAAAACAGATTAAAAAAAATAGCTTTTGACAAACGTCAGCTCTCTATTGAATCGCATTCTTTTTATAATTTTTTAAGTTGTTTAGCGTCATTTTTAAGATTGTTTTTTGGTTGATGACTGGTCAAGTCTTTGCAAGCTGTTGAAGCACAACCTGATGATGTGACTAATGAAGCACTCTCTACCATGTTCATAATCAATTATATAATTTATTTTTAAACCATTAAATTCCATTAACATTAGACAACTCATTATTGAATAGTTTAGGACTCAATTTATTGAAAAAATATCACGTCCTAATATTTTATGATTGAATAATGATGTGAATTATGCACTGTAATGTGATGTAATTTAAGCCATCATTTGGATATTCAGATAACGACCAGGACTCCGGATGTATTTGAAGTCCAATGATAG
>NW_018210033.1:0-817 GCF_001263595.1 Phalaenopsis equestris | reverse complement strand
AATATTTTTTCTCTAAATGTATTTTTTTGTAGATGCTATGAAATTTATTTGATTTGAGCAATCTGAAGTCATGAAATGAATCATTAAATGTATGGTTTGAAAATTTTATGGAATTTGACATTATGATAATATATATGATGAAAATTAGCCAAATAAATGTAGAATATTGAAATTAAAGTTGTGTAAAAAAATATTTCTATCCACTAAGGTAATGTGTTATATAACCAATTTAGAAACAAGTTCATGAAAGAAAAACTACATTATTGAATTTTGTTTTGCTCTTAAAAGATGTGTATGTTATTGTAATAAATAGAATTAGTTGGGTATTACCATGCAAACGTGCAAGATTTTGATGTTAGATAGAAAATTCTCATAATAATGTGCAATTAAATAACAAGGTAGGCTACATAAATCATGAATAAGATGTTTTTAATTCATGTATTTTTAAGTTTAAAGCACACAAAGTTGGGAATTGTGTGAAACACCTCTAAAAAAGTTTTAACTCAAAATAAATTTAACTGAACCAAATATTATTTTGAATTTAAGAGCATCTAAATTTGATCCGAGTTTATTGGATTTACTAAATTGGATGACCGAACACCCAAAACAAATACTACTCATGGTTTAGAAACCGGACCAGTCTGCCCAGTTCAACCAGTTCGTATTGAACCAACCAAAGTTCAGATTATGGTTGGCATAAAAAATTTTTTTAGCAAATAACCGCCTAGAATCGGGTTGAATCGGCGGTCAGCTCCTGAACCGGCGAATCGGTTCCAGTCCTCCAAACTTTTTTTTTTTTTTTTACATTTATACCACC
>NW_018210032.1:0-817 GCF_001263595.1 Phalaenopsis equestris | reverse complement strand
TGGTACATCGACGAGTTCGGTGACTACTTGTTGAAAGAGAAGCCTCACTTCTTGATCGGCCTAACTTGGATTGAGATCGTCTTCATCTGGCCTCTCTCAATCGCCAATGTATATGGGATCCTTGCCCGCCGGCCCTGGGTCGCCACAACCTCACTCATGGTGGGAGTCTCTATCGCCACTTCTATGGTATGTGGCTGATTTTGTTTTTGATAGAAAGTCTTAATCTTGGTGGTGATTGAGTGTGCGAGAGGAGTGGTGGGGAAGTGAATTGCACCGGAAAGGGTAGAGGAATAGAAGGTGAAGATTTAGGGGTTTTCTTACTGGTTTGTTGTTGATGGTTGCTCCGTTGGGAAGATCTTATTTTGTTTGAGTGATTCTGTTGTAGTTTCTGTTTGGCTGCCGGTAGGATTTTGTAAAATAGGATTTAGTTTCTCCTCTGAGAGTTGAAATAACTAAACACATCAACAAAAAAACCTTCTTTTAGATCCAACAGCATTGTTGCATGATGAATGCATAGCAGATTTGAAAGAAGGTTTGCTGTTGATTTATAAAATTTGCTCAAAGAGGAAATATGTTAAAAGGTACCAAATGCATGTCATGATATTTTGCTTCTAATTGTAAATATGTAATCTTCATTGCCTTAAGCCGTGAACTTATTGAAGGAAAAGTAGAGAAAATCTTATAACTATAAAGAGAGAGTGGATTTTGGAGCTCATAGAGCAAACTTTATCCATCGGGCCAATTGAAAAAGTAGTTTGGATCAAGGTAGACTATTGTTATCTTACTTTAGATTTGAATATCATCATCCTTTTTTTTT
>NW_018210031.1:0-817 GCF_001263595.1 Phalaenopsis equestris | reverse complement strand
GAGAGAAAAAGGCCTAGAATAGAGTAATTATTCAAATGAGAGGTAGAGATTGCCTGAAGGAAAGAGGAGAATTTAGGAGCAAACATTTCATAATCAATAATATCACATATTTAGTTTTAATACACGCAGCCAACATAGTTTCATATCACTAAGAAATTCGGCATGACACATAAATATAGACTTAGAAATAAACATTGATTTACATGATAGTTACAAGGAGTGCCAGTGACTTCAGTGATCATATTGATGAATATTTAACCAAGAAACTGTCAAAAATTATATTTTTGGTTATGCAGGCTTTTCTTGATGGTGATAGCGTTGTATTTTTAACCAAGGAACTGTTGAATGAACTGCTCTACTGTATCGCTGAACGAATTACAGGCCGATATTATGAAATGGCAGCAGATGTTGTCAATTTGGTAAGCAAGCAGGACTTTGTTCCTAATAATACCTATGAAAAAAAACATTATATCTGCGCATACTGAAATGTTTTTGACAGGCAAGGAAAACCGAGTCTTCGCTACTGAGATTACGTCAAGGCGCACAAAGGAGAGCCGGAGCGAGTTCGGATGCCCTCGACAACAACATATCAAACTCGGAGAAAATCTGCATGCAGCTGTTTCTAGATATTCAGGTATGGATAGATTTTTTATTTTTGCTTCGTTTTTTTATGGTATTAAATTTATGCTGTGTTGTGCTCAAGTCAATAAATCTGTTATCTATACCTACAATTTTTAAGCGCTTATGCAATTATTTAAATCATTATTAGCAATTTATGAAAAAATTATGTTTTTCCTTTATCATATAAAGTTTTTTT
>NW_018210030.1:0-817 GCF_001263595.1 Phalaenopsis equestris | reverse complement strand
TATTGATTGCTCCAATGCAAATCTAGAAAGCTAACGAAGGTCTCCATAATTATTATCATATGAAAATTGCATGTACTAAATAAGAGAAATTACCTAAAATTATGACATATGTCATGCCTCATGTGAAATCTCCGTAGGGAACCGTTCGAATGTAGGATCCATTGGTTTTATGGCTTGTGATAAAAAACTAACAAGTACATTCAACCGTACTGAGAAGTATTTGTAAATTGTCTTAGAAGAGTGCTAAAATCTTTCCATAATTCCTCTCATTTATTTATTTGGAATAATATATAGAGGGTTATTGCTAACACCTTTAATGAAGTCGTCTTAGTGGAGCCATAAAATCTATGATTTCTGTGAAGTTTCTCCAACAGATTGGTGAATAATACCTGTGTGAAGCGAAACATATTGTTAAACCTCATTGGGTCGCACACAAATAGCTACCCAACCTATTTGTCGCCAACATAGGAGGATGTCATGCAAAAGGAATGCTTTATGTATGAGTAATAATACTTGTACATCAAACACACTGCAGCTACAACTCCCCTTCTACACCTTTCTCTATTACCATCCATGTATTTCAGTGTCAAAGTAGCTTACACATAAGCATTAACTAATTAGCTACCATCATATAATGTTATGATCAAAACCAACATCAAAATAATATTACTAATGTAAATAGAAAACATGATGAAGAATGAAAAAACTCTCAGGTAAAATGACATTTCCAAAGTAACAGGAATAATCATAAGCATCTAGGGAAAAAAGTTCAAAGCACCATGTCCAAAGTAATAAACAAATAATAAATATGAAATGT
>NW_018210029.1:0-816 GCF_001263595.1 Phalaenopsis equestris | reverse complement strand
CATATTTTAGGTTCGAACCCTGAAGTTGAAAAAAAAGGGAAAATAAACTTCCCCCCTAGCCATTGAGCCACAAATATGTAGAAAATACTACCATCTGCATATAATTAAACCTAAAAAAGCAGCAACAAAATCCATCTTATCATGAAATTCTATAAGCCCTAACGAAACAACCAAATTCCAATGGAAAATGCAGGAAGTGATCCTCAAACCCCCCAAAACAACCAAGCTAATTAAGAATACCTCGGGCGAGATCCTCATGAAGCTGACCGTCTCTAGTAAGCGCCATCATGAGAGACGGTACTCCCAAGGGAAGCTCGTCACCACGATCCACTTGCCAGAAATGGAATGTCTTCCCGTAGGTCTTGGCAACCTTCTCGAGATCCCGACGCTCAACGATCCCTGGAACACCGGGCAGGAAGAGGACTCCACTCTTTACCTCATACTCATGCGAGTGCCAAAGTGGCTTCTCCTCGTCGGGAAGGGTAAGAAAGAGAGGCTCGGTGATGATGTACTCGACGCCGATAAGACGCGCGCCGGGTTCCAGCGAGTCGAAGATGAGACATTGGCGGACGTCTTCGTTGACGTGGGAACAGAAGTGGTGGGCTTGGACCTGTCGGGTCATGTCATCGGCGTAGAGGTGGAAGGCGCAGAGGTGTTGATGGATGCGGGAGATGGGTGCAAAGGATTGGATTAGGCTAGTTGCGCTCATGAGGGAAGTGGAGAGGTGTGTTGGATCGCCGGGAACTTCGCCGGCGGAGTCGGAGTCGGTGGACATGGAGTGAGATTTGCTTGAGGAGGAGGAGGAGGAGGAGGAGG
>NW_018210028.1:0-816 GCF_001263595.1 Phalaenopsis equestris | reverse complement strand
TATATATATATCTTTTTTTTGATATAAAAGAAAGAAGTTTATTAATTTATGTCTCCTAAATAAATATAATACAGTTATAATAAAATAAGGAACTGACATGGCATATAGATTTGCCTTTAATTAAAGAGATTCCAGTTGCCAGATGGGAAATTATATGTAAACTATTTTTCCTTGTCTTTTATAAATAAACAATTCATATACTTTCATACCATTTGACAAAAATAATATTTAGGAAGGCATATTTAAATCAATAATTAAACGTGACCCAATTCGAATTTAAAAAAGCTCAGATCAAACACTTGAAATTTTTTCGAATATTAGCATGCTTATAATTGATAGGAGTCGCTTGACAAGAGAAATCTGAAGAGTCCAACATTATTTGATTTTAAGAACATTAAAACATTTAAATATTAAACAAAATTATATAATTAAGAGAACCCATATGGACCGTCTGATGGAGTGTTTTCTGATTCTAACTAAACTTACTGAAATGTCTCTCAAGATTTATAAATAAACTACATTCTTCACTTTAAGGCAGGGGTGAGGAGAAAGAGAAGAAAGTAGCGAGCTACTGACTAAAACATTGCTCTTGATGACAAGTGCAGACGAACAACCCTAAAGCTAAGTACAGCTGTTGTAGCCAAAAACTACATCTTCTGCAGCCAACTGCGATATTTTTTAGCCAAACTACTAATATAAAGTTGTGATTGTCAATTTTTATAACCTAATATTCCCTAATTTTAAAAAGAATGGACATATGTACTAATAATTTTCTTGTGGATTACCTTGACTGAGTCAGAGCCCGTAGTTTTTTTT
>NW_018210027.1:0-816 GCF_001263595.1 Phalaenopsis equestris | reverse complement strand
AAATATGGCACTCAATAGGACGCAATGAAGAAAAATGAATCATGCAGCCGACCCCACTTAATGGGATAAGGGCTTGTTATTGCTGTAAAGAAATTGAGTGGTAGAAATGCTTATGTTGCTCCATTTAATTTAAATATGAAGAGCATTTGATTTTTATTTAAAGTGATAAAATATGATGACGCGGGTTTTTATTTGTTGAACTGGTTGTTTCAACCAAAGGACCGGTCCAACAAGGAAGCTGGATCGACGGTTGGCTATTGGGCGGGAATCACCCTCTTTTCCTCCTTCCTTTTTACTATTTCCACTGATTCCTATTCCCCTACCCGCCATACCACCTATTATCTTCCCTCATACTTCCACTTCGAGTCGCCTACATCAGCCCCCTTCCACAGTCACATATTAACTTTCGCGCAACTCTGTGCTTCTAGCCACCATACCACTCCACCTCTTCTTTTCTAGTTCCCGTCTCAGCCATTTGTAACCCCATTGTGCCAGCCAATCTGATGCCACAATCCCACCTTGCCACCCAACCCACTTTCTTCCCTACATGCAGACCTATCCACGACACTCATCCCACCCCCCTTTTGGCCACGCTTGTTGCCCCACATCCCGACATTCCTTGCATGCTGTCTAGCTGGAAGCCCACCATTCTTGCATGCATCCTAAAGAGTCGCATGTGATTGTGTCATTTTATTCCTCTTTTGAAGAGTTTTTTGTGTACCATTTTGAATTTAACAATAATATCTTTATTTTTATTGTGGTTTGGGTTAACTACGATATCATTTTATTTTAGAATTAGTCTAATCCTAATCCTAT
>NW_018210026.1:0-816 GCF_001263595.1 Phalaenopsis equestris | reverse complement strand
CATAATATGCCTGCCATCAACCATCCCCACTTGCCAAGCACCAGTAAAGGGGAAATTATCAAAAAACCTTCTCACTGTTTCCATTTTGGGGTGCCCAAGTTGGAATTTTGGCAATAAGAATAAACTTGCAATCAGCCTTTAGAGTGACTAGATCCTCTACATGGTGAAAAATAGTTGGTTTACCCTCTTTAAATTTTAATGGGTTAATAAAAGTGCAAGGTTCCTTCCCTACAACAACATCATGATAAGACTGAGAGAGAACCAAAAGTTCAGCATTGTGTAAAGTTTCCTGTCCTTTGCCCACCACACCAGCATAGGTGGCTCTGATCAATTGAGAATTAGTGTCAACATCAATAGGAGTATAATCAGCCATCTCCACCTCAGTAAGGGAGTAGAGTAAAGACAAGGCCGAAGAAAACTCAAGTCCAGCCAATTGAACATTAAAAATTTTAACTTAGCAAGCCTGAGAATAAGGAAAACTCAGAAAAGTCATAACAAGAAGAAAACCAAAAGCCTAACAACAAGAAAAAGTAACACATGAAAGCAGCAACTCCACCATAGCAAGATCCACAACTAGCCATTGCACAGAAACCTTAGCAGAGCAACCAGAAATCCAACCACCACCATGCTAAAAAAAATAATATTAAAAAAATAAAAAAAAAATAACAAATGAAAGCAACAACTCCACCACAGCATGATCCACGGCTAACCATCCCACAAAAATCCTAGCTGAGCAACCAGGAAGCCAGCCGCCACCATGCTGAAAAAAATAATAAAAAAATAAAAAATAAAATATACAAAAAATAATAAATAAAT
>NW_018210025.1:0-816 GCF_001263595.1 Phalaenopsis equestris | reverse complement strand
ATTTTGTTTTATTTATATTTTAATTTGAAATAAAAATGTATTTAATTTTAGTTGTTTTAAAAAAAACATTCAAAAATATATTTAAAATATTTTTAAAATAAAAGATAAAGACAAGCAAAATACACTAAACAAATGTATTTTTAAAATAAAATTAATAATAATAATAAATAAAAATAAAAAATAAAAAGAGAATCCCAAACAAATCCTTCGTTTAATAAAGAATTCAACCGTAAATTGCAATCGAATAACGATGATAACAATAGTTTCGTGTCATATAATACAATATATAAGCAGTACTAGTTTATTGTTATGACATTTTTTATATTGAAACCAGAAAGAAGTTGCTTTTAATATGATTCAAATGACTTCTGTGAGAAACCCCGCCATTGTTAGGTGTTCCATTGAGCCAAATTGAGCCGTCAGCTCGGACAGCCCCAATCAATAAATTGATAAAAATATTTAAAATATGGTAAAATTCCAGACTAATATAAAATATTTGAAATAAAAAATTATATTTAAAATTTTATAATGCACGTTTTTTGTGCATTATGTCTCCCAATTATTTATTTTATTTATAAATTCATTATAATTTTAATTTAAATTTAAGTTATTCTCTTTTATAATAAATAAATCGGCTCGACTTAAACTTATAATTAAACTTGAGCCCAAAATTGATTAATAAATTAAGCTCGAGCTCAGTTCAACTGACCTACACCTCTAATACATTTAAATTTGGATGTTCTTGAAGCTGGCCAAAAATTCAATGCATTCGCATGACGATGCTTACCTACGTGGATCTAAAAACAGGTCATAAAA
>NW_018210024.1:0-816 GCF_001263595.1 Phalaenopsis equestris | reverse complement strand
GACATCAAATAATGGTCAGATTGGAGGTGGTTGTGAGAGCAAAAGTGTTGGCAGTGCATTCTGACATTAGCTGGAAAGGCAATGAAAGGAGCTACGGTGAGTTTTTGGTAGGTTGGAAGAGTAGGCAACAGTTTTTGGAAGGCTGGGAGGAGGTTACGGGAGAACCTGGAAGTTTGTTGCCGCAGGGAAGACAACTGACGGGAAGAGAGTTGGGGACTGCGACTAGGAAGAAGGGGGGAAAGGAGGTACGGGAAGATGGGAGGTTTGAGGCTGCAATAGACAACAAAATTGTTGTGGATGAATTGCAACAAGTATGGTGACAAGGACAAAGAAAGGGAGGTTGCGGGTGAGGGGTGGGTAAAGAATTATCATCACTTTGGAGCAAGATGCCTTAGGAACACCACTTGTCGAAAAAAGGGATGATGACAATTGTCCAAATAGAAATCTCAGCAAAAAATAAACGCTAACCCTAAACTTTAAACCACTTTGGAGCAAGATGTCTTAGGAACACCACTCGTCATCAGATAGAAGGGAAAAAAAGGGATGATGACGATTGTTCAAATAGAAATCTCAACAAAAAATAAACCCTAACACAACAAACAACTTATTTATAGTAAAAATTATTGGAGGGGTCTCCCTTGGGTGACAGTAGCTCCTAGCCCTAATTAGGGCTGAACCATTCAGCCTCCTTGCAGAACTGGTTCCCCTTGTTGAACCATGGACCAGTTCAACCCTAGCAGCCTTGCGTCATCGGCTCGTCGTGCGGTGTTTAAGTGGAAGAGTCTGTTTGGGGCAGCTGCAGCTTATCCAGATTAT
>NW_018210023.1:0-816 GCF_001263595.1 Phalaenopsis equestris | reverse complement strand
ACAAAACGATTAAAGTGATATGATGTTGATCTTATGCTCGACGTTAAATAAATACATAATACCACCAATCAATAGAAGAGAAGAGAAAGTGCCTTTGAAGTAATTAATTGGATAAAATGCTATTATTGAGTATTTATTTCATTAAAAGAACACGTCGTAGAAGACCAAGCTAACCTAAATAATAAATAGAGAAACATTATCCCAATACATGCCTAAAAATTCTTTTATATTTTGTTAGTTAATGTCATGAAAATAATTGATTTAAATAATAATTAAAAAATAGACCATTGTTGAAACTAATTAGATAATGATTCAACAATGAAAGCAACAGCCAGGACTCCTCTTTTAACATTTGAAGCTCTATTTATTTCCAAAAATTATTTTCAGTCATGTATTTTAGTGTAAGTAAATATATTATATACATGGAGGACAAAATTCAAGCATATATGCATTTTATCAGATGGATTTTTTAAATGAATGATTTCAGTCGGACAATGGAGCTTCTGCACTGACGCTAATCTTATGAAGATTAACTATAGTTTGACATTGATGTCTTTGATTATTGGTCCGAATTATGATGTCTGCACATACTTTTCGTAATGGCTAAATCCTTCGTCTGGAGTTCTGTTCGTGGGGGAGCGGCACGCTTCAACGCCGTTAAATTTGATTCATTTATATTCCATGGATTTAAATGTTCTCATCGTACGGTTCCATGAATTTCTGCAAAGAAACCAACAACGTGGGCGACCTGCACCAATTTGAAAATCTGGACAACTTTTTGCATGATGTTACTGATGAATAGTATCCATAATATAT
>NW_018210022.1:0-816 GCF_001263595.1 Phalaenopsis equestris | reverse complement strand
TAATACTTTTTAAACAATTTTAGTCAAATCTCAATCGATGGATGTCTATTAAGCTTTAACTTTATTAAATCGAGCAAGCTAGAAAGCCTATGATGAAATCAAATCATTTAACATGCCAACATTGTCTTGTGGGGCATATACATAAAATTAAAGTATAGTTGGCAGTATGTATGTAAATATCAATTTTTTATGTTACTTATTATGAGATTATACATCAAACCTTCATATTCTAAAGAAGATTTTTAAATGTAAATAATAATTTTTGTTTGGTGTCCATTGAAAATAGGTATGGGAAGTGCTTATGTGGAAAATGAACCAATCTACTATGGAGAAAGAGGGTTTGATTGTTTCATCCAAAGTCACTCTTCTATCAAATTTACCTGTTCCTCCTAATGCCAAAAATGCTGACATTGCTCTGAGGAAGTATGCCAAATTGTAATTTTATTTTATTTTATTTTATTTTATGTCGAAAAATGTTTATATCATGTTGCTATGATGTGGCTGACTTATGTAAATTGTTATTATTCCTATATAATTTGCAATGAATTTGTTTATCCTACTATAGCAAAGTGATGATTAAGGAAATAAAACAATGAAGAGATGATTTTTCTTGCTAAGTTTGTTTTCTTGTATTGGTGTAGAATTGGAGCACTATAAGATATTAATAATTTGTAAAAAAAAAATAGATTTGAGATGAGCAAAAATATGTGCACTGCTTCGAGATTTTCTCTACTCGTTCCTATATCAATCGAGTAGAAGCTGGTGCATTATTGAAGAGTCCATTGTTGATACATATAGATAACAAAAATATCTAAG
>NW_018210021.1:0-816 GCF_001263595.1 Phalaenopsis equestris | reverse complement strand
CAGGTCAACACGAGGTGCTTGCTTCAGGTCCTATTGAGGATCTAATAGCACATCGTGAGCATAGGTAGGCTTTAGTATTTTCTGGAAGTAACTTGTGTGCTTTCACCGTTTCATTTGAATGGCATTTTTATTTTTAGGTATCGCATCTCGGGGTCATCTTTACTTGCAGCCATGGAATCAGGTTCTTATGTTTCGTATCCAGATTTGCTCTCTGCTCATGCTAGTGAACTGTCTTCATCCACTGATGCTTGTGAAAAAGTCGGTTATTCTCAAACCCCCGCAAAGACTGATATCTTATCTAAGACTGATGATAGGGGTGTAAGAGTTCATCAAATCGTTGATGTGGCTGAGGTTATTAGACGTTGGACGCATGCATTACAGCGTATCCATAAGCAGTCACTTCATCTGGTATGCTTCGTTTTTTTAATCCTAAGTTTCAATGTCAATATTGATATGCTGATTAATTATTTCTTTCTGGTACATATGGTGATGGCTGGCTTTGTTGAAGCTGCATTTAGGATAACCACTATTTATTTGTTTTGTTTTTGAATTATTTTTAAAGAAGATACAATTTGTGTGGAACATTCTTTCTGGAAATGTTGACTTGTTTTCTTAAAAAAAGTTATGATCTGGTATATTATTAGTATCTTTTGCAGTATTCTATTGTTTTCTGTTCACCTTATAAGGAAACATAGACTTCACTATTAAGAACTTACAACATGGAGTTAGAATTCAGCTGTGGAAGCGAGTAGGGCTGGTGAGTTCCTTTTGCATGGATTATTGGATGCAAAATATTTATTGATATCTTATTATGCT
>NW_018210020.1:0-816 GCF_001263595.1 Phalaenopsis equestris | reverse complement strand
AACTATTGCTATACTGTGCATAAGCATTAAGTATCTAGGGACCAAAGCACTACAATCATTTTTGAAACATTATACCTTTACATGTTTGTAACTAACAAAAACATATTTTGACCCTCCTTTTAGGAGGTTTAATACTAAATTGTCCTATGGATCATGCCAAAGAAATAAAACCTTTGTCGAGTGAAAGTAAAAGGGAGTATGAGAAGAAGACACAAGTAGTACTTAGCTTTTTTGGGAATTGTTCCATCCTCTTCTTTTGTGAAATGACCCTCCTATTATATCAGTCATTGGAAGAATATGGTAAATTACATGATTGTTCCAATTTAAAGGAAACATTACAATCATATATGAAGCATTACACCTTTACATATTTTCAACCTGTAACCGCTACCAATACCATTCCATATTTGTAACTGTATTTGACATCGTTTCATGTCCATAACTGTCTAGTCTGATCAACTTGTATTCATTTGTTCGCCCGAGAGTATCATTCGACCGAACGATTTTCGTTAACCTCTTCCAAAGAAGCTCATTGTGAGGGCTCATCATCTTTGTAAAGGATTGTTCCGTTTGGTAGAGGGTGTTTACCGTAATATGACGACAGTCTTTCTTCGATCGATGAGCCTATGTAAAGTGATTCTCTTGGATGGTTATTGATCTTCGCCAGTCAATTAATCTTCAACGTATGCGTGCAGTGTTCATTGGTTTGGTCAGAGGTTCATTCGATCGACATAAGACTCGACCAACTGGTGCAATGATAAGTGTTCATGCTTATGCTGCTTTCTTCGTGCGACCTGTCGGATCCCCTCAAGATTC
>NW_018210019.1:0-816 GCF_001263595.1 Phalaenopsis equestris | reverse complement strand
GAGGGAGGGAGGGAGATTGTGTAATTTGGAAAGCTTAGAAGCCCATTTTGAGATCACATTACTTAAAAAAGCTTTACAACATTATATACATTATTATGAATTTCACTAATATGTTTATCTCATGCTCTCTTTGTATAGTTTATTTTTATTGTATTTGAAACTCATTAAATTTAAATGAATCTCAAAGACACCGTTTTGTTTAAATATTACCCACTACCACTAGCTAGCTACAATCACCACAACTGATCATCACCAACCACCACCGTCATCACCCATCATAAGTTCGCCGCACCCACCATCATCACAAATTTATCCTCTTCAAACAATTTTCAAAGTACAAGAACAAAATGTCAATAAAAATATCAAAATATTATAAATATATTACATTAATTTTACACAACTTAATATATTGCCTAATTACTTCCCAATTGATCTACATTCAATTAGTACAATGTCAGAGTTATGGGATTGAAACAAGCCACTTTTTTTAGAAGCATTTACATGCATACCACCAGTTCTTATGAATCTAACACCTAAACTTTTGTTTTTATATTTGCATTACTCATATCTTTGATATCACCATTTTAACATTTAAGAAATAAAATGCACATTTTCAAGCACAGGGAAAGTTGCATGTATGTTAAAAATTGACATAAGAATTGTGTTAACGTACATCTTCCTATTTTTTAATAAGTGAGATGAGAAGCCAATAATGAAAATGAAAGTCATATATACTAATTCACCAATAATGCTACCATCAATTCTCTCACCTGTTAGCTACCATATTGAGGTTGAACAAAAATATGTTGAGAGATT
>NW_018210018.1:0-816 GCF_001263595.1 Phalaenopsis equestris | reverse complement strand
CCCCATAGTGCACTCCTAGCTACAACAACCATAGCTATTTGTAATAATTACTAATAGTAGTCGACAACTACTATGACCATTCATTTGTACATCCATTAAGATTTATGCTTTTGTTATCTGTGACTCTCATCTTCTCATCCCCTCCTTCAAAAGTCATTTCATGTAAATATGTGACGTTTCAAATAAAATATAAATAAACTAAAATACAAACACTAAATTGAAAAAACATAATAGACATGATGCCAAATAACCTCTTAGTTAATTAATATATAAAAATATATATATAAATGAAAAACAAAAAATAACCCTTCTAGAGGGACTTGCCAAACAATTAGAACTCTTGTTCCACTAACATTTTATAATGAGGAAGAAGATCATGATATGATAATGGAAAATACGATCATAGAAGATAAGCATTTGGATCATAAATATTCTTTTCCACTATGGACAAGAGATGTATTGTCAACCGCGAGGCATTAGGATAGAACATTTTATTCCAAATTGCATTCCCAATGATATGGTAATGAGCCCATCCAATCAAACCACCACGATAGGATTATACAGCACTAGTATTCATTAATTTCTCGAATTTTATAAATTAAGAGGGATCAATATGCAATTTGTCTGCTTGTCTGATCAGCTCAGTCAAAATGGATGGTTAAAATAGTGCATATTTTGTCAATTTTCTAAGTAATCAAGAGCTGATACGTACTATTTGTAGACAATTGCACGTAATTATGAATAAAATTTTAATTAATTTAATGCTTCTTTATATTTTATATACGTACTGGAAAAATTTTCTCCAATTATAAAATT
>NW_018210017.1:0-816 GCF_001263595.1 Phalaenopsis equestris | reverse complement strand
GAAGTTCATGTGGGGGAGGTCGACCCAAATATTGGAAGAAGGTTAATGTTAGAGCTTAAGGCTTTACATATATTTGGTTAATTAAATATGTCATGATATTAATATTAAATTTTATGAATTAAAATTATGTATTATAAGTGGAAGGTCTTGATGAAAAGAAATATCGATCTGAGCAAATTTTGGGAAGTAGTGTGGGTGTTTTATTGATATAAGATGTTTTATTTAATTAATTAAAATTTTGTTAAGTATATACTAGTATTATGAATTAAAGAAAATTTGGTTCAATGGATTAGGATTTCGATCGTGGTTTGGGCAAAAAAGATGGATTCAAAGAAAAGGTGATGATAAGATGTAGATGATTAAGCTTGTAAGGAGTTCCTTCAAAATAAAGACGAGTAATTGCTTTCTTATGTGTATTAAATTAATAATTTATATAAAAAAAGGCTTGCTTTATTGTCTTAAGTATACATTGCTTTATTGCTTTAAAAAATATCTACTTTTTTGATTATATGCATATTGAAAGTTAAAGAATATTTGAAATGAAAATAAATATAATGAGGAAGGGCAAATGGTTATTCAATGACTTTAAATGGATAAAATAAAAAGGAAATAAAATTTATAAGGATAAATTCAATCAATATGCATCCTCTTATGGTACTAGTTGGGGACGCTATTGTAACCATGTGCGAAAAAAGAATTGTCAATGGTAAAAATTTACCTTCGGGTGCAAAATTTTAAGGGTACCTAAGGTTATAAGTTTTTGAAGATGTCTTTGGTTATGACGATAATCCTGATATGAATTTTTAATAAAATGTT
>NW_018210016.1:0-816 GCF_001263595.1 Phalaenopsis equestris | reverse complement strand
CGAAAACCCTCCCCCCTCCCGAAAATGGAAGAAATACATCTTCAAACAGGGCGAAAAGAAGCTTTCCGACAAGAAGGACAGAAAACCCTCTTCCACCTCCGCAGAAATCAACATCCACATCTGGCCTTTCTCAAGAAGCCGATCCTCCGGAAACAGCCGCCCAAATCCCGCTCCCACATCCACCGCTCGGAAGACAAGCAGCGCTCCTTGCTCCCGCTGCAACTCTCATGGCGAATCTTCGAAACACTCCGCCGGTACCTCTGGTTCTGTTTCCCCTGTTTCCCCTGCCGCCGTGCTTCGCAAGTGGACGCCGAATCAAGCCCGTGCAGGGGGGATCTACCTGGGCCGAAGCAATCCCGTATGGCAGATCAGAAGACGAGCTGTGCCGTCGGGGAAGAAGGATAATGGCGGAGCGGGAGTCAGCAGGGTGCTTAATCTTAATGTCAACACGTGCATTGGGCATCAGAGGACTGCGAGCTGCCGGGATTGTGAGAAGGAGGGCGAGGTGTTTGCAGATGATCGGAGTCGCAGTGGAGGCGGCGGTGATGCGGATGGAGGAGGAAGAGGAGGAGAAGTTGAGGGTAATGGCGGTCTCTTTAACCTTAAAGCTATCTTTACTAGGAAGGTTTATTGATCTGTAAGGCTTCAAGTTCCATTTTTTATCTGTGTTTTCTTCTTTTCCTTCCACTCGCTGTAAATCGGATCGCTTGTAGTTGTGCCTGCTAGTTTTGCCTATCTTAATGGAAGATTATTTTATTTTTGTTTTTATTTTATTTTTATTTTGTGTGTGATTTTGAAGCTTGATTTTCTTTTTGC
>NW_018210015.1:0-816 GCF_001263595.1 Phalaenopsis equestris | reverse complement strand
AAAAAAAATGTGTGGTATATATGCAAATGACCCAATTAAATAAACAAACAATTTAGTTACATAATTACCTTGTGCATCAGCAAGCTCCGCATCCACATGAGAAGGCAGAACCCGATTATCTCTGTAATGGTAATAGCTCTCAGACTCCTTCGTCGTCACTACAATCCTCTTCAGCCACTTAACCATTCTCCCTCCAATAAAACCCGGCATAATCATCCGAACCGGGAAGCCATGGTCGGGCTTCAGAAGCTCCCCGTTCTGCATGTACGCAATCATAATATCCCTACTCCTATCCATCGCCACTTCCCTGTTCAAACTGGTCCCATACTTGCCGCCGGGAAGCTCCTCTGCTCCTTCAAAACAGACGTTAAGCGCGCCGTCGCGAGCCTTCATGATGCCGCAGCGCTTCAACACATGGCGGAGACGAACGCCGCGCCAGACGGAGGTGGATACGGCCGCCGGACCCCAATTGAAGCCGATGGTCCGGCGAACCATGTTCTGTTCCTTGCGGCGGTTGCCGGCGCAGACGAGGGTGACGGGGATTTCGAAAGAGGGGAAATCGTGGAGGAGGGAGTCCATGGTGAGGAGGGCGGGGTGTTTGAGTAGGCCGGAGATGTGGATTGTCCAGGAGGACCAGGTGGCTGTAGGGACAGGGCCGTGGTTGCGGACGTAGTGGATGGGAACAGGGGTGAGGAAGCCGTGGGAGATGAGGAGGGGGAGAGGGGGTTCGGAATTGAAGGGGTGTTTGCCGGTGAGGCGGATGAGGGAAGGGTGGCGGTGGATCCAGTTGTCAGCGGTGTTGGAGTCGCGGGGGTC
>NW_018210014.1:0-816 GCF_001263595.1 Phalaenopsis equestris | reverse complement strand
CCAATCATACCAAGTTAAAGCATGTTATTTCTAAACCTTCAGTTGGCAAGCCATCAATCTCTTGACCATCATCTGCAAATTAAAAAATTACAAACTCATATGATTAGATATACTAGATATCCAAGTTAACCCCATATGATCACAACCAACCCTTTTCATAACTACTACATACAAGTTCGTATAATTTAAATTTATAATTAGATAAAAGGCATTTCAACGTGGACAAAATACACACAAAAATGCACGCCAACAGTCTGGCAACTACACAAAAAATCTATATAGGGCCTTGGCAAGTTTCAAATAATACTAAACAATTATGTTAACGTAGGGCTATCAAGAAGGCAGGGCAAGCCAAAAAAGTAAGCCAGCCCTTTAGAAGCCCCAATGCATTTTCCATAACACATATGGGCTTAAATAGGTTGTTCATCTATCATTTAAAAGCCGAGAACAGAAGTATTTGAACATTTTGTAAATTGAAATTAAAACAACTCTGAATTGAGGTTTGAGACCAGGATCAATATTGACAAAATAAAACCCCTAATCAATAAAAAGAAAAATCAATCTTCCATATTTTAGTAGCTTCTTATGATCAGACACATCTCATAGTAGCTTCTTATTATAAAACACATCTCAGGCTAGTTCTCGAGTAGGATTCATTCATCAATAAAGGTCTTCTTTAGTAATAAAATTTTGGCACATGTAAAACATACCACAAATTTCGCATCTCTCGGAATTCGACTGAACTAATTTTATAAAATTCTACAGTTCAAATCGATAATTTGATATTAGCACAATGCTTAAATGTATGGGGAGATA
>NW_018210013.1:0-815 GCF_001263595.1 Phalaenopsis equestris | reverse complement strand
AAAAAAAACAATTAAAATTAACAAGTAAAAAATTTAACATTTCTTTTTGTTCTTGTCTTCTGAATACATTTGCTTCACTTCTATTTATTTTGTTCAAATGTTTAAAACCTAGAAATAATATGAAAATAACATAATGAGTTATTTAAAAATAAGCTAGGAGTAATCTCACTACTAAACTGCAGTAATCCAAGGAAAAGACTACAATATGTATACGTGTCCATAAAAAATAGCATAATATGTTTGATCTTTCACATTTATTTATAAGCCATCTGATATATATTTATAAGCAATCTGACAAATGTTTATAAATAATTTGATATATGTTTATAAGCAATAATATATGTTAATAAATGCATCAATTGCATTTTCTAAATAAACAAAAATTAATACTCTATATGCATTTATATTTACTTTTATTTTACACTTTGCGTACACATCTGTATCTGTGATGATTACCGTCAACAAACCTATCACACTCTTGGTCGATATTACCCCATCGACATAGTGGTTAGCAAACTAGCAATTGCCTAAGGTGGAAAGACACTTACCTGCCCCTGAGCAATATTATCTCATCGGCACAGAGATTAGTGAATTATAACAATTGTCTAAGGTGGTAGAAAAACTCTACTTGCACTGGTGCACCGGCGTCCATTACCTATATCATTAGAGGGTGAAATCCTCATCTGAACATGCACATACAAGTTTTTATATATAAACTAATTTATTAATATACATATATTATTCTGTGACATCTTTATGCAATTTACTAACATGCATACTCTGTTGTGCAACTAACTATTCATCATGCATATCTT
>NW_018210012.1:0-815 GCF_001263595.1 Phalaenopsis equestris | reverse complement strand
AGGTGTTAGATATGTAAATACCTAAGAATTGTGTGATATGTATGTAAATTACCCGTAGAATACTTTTTCCTCTTAAGCAATTGATTCTCATTTTCTTCTTAAAGAAGCATCTGATTTTGAAATCTATATTCCATTTATTTCTTAAGAAATGTGGCCTGAAATCATCTGCAAATGTGGCTTCAACTTTGCCACATTCATCTGCCACCACACAATTTCATCTAACACCACCCTAATCTCCACGGACCATTCACATGCACACCACACAATACCAATATATTTACATATCTACCACCAAAACATTAATATTTATATCTATACCATTTTACCTATCCTGCTTTAAAAACGTTTTTCATTTTTAAAGTTAATGAGAGTGGTACTGTTTGATGTGATATAAAGGATGTGTTATAAATGTAAAAATCAAAATTTTAGATGTTAAATATGTAAATACATGAGAATTGTTTGGTATCCATGTAAATGTTCCAATCTTCTAACAATTTCCTAAGATTAACCCGGATTTAATATATGAAGCTCCACACAATTTTCAAGCTTTGCTAATCGGGATTCAATACTTATCAATTAAACGTCTCTTAATTCTGATGAATGTCTTTATAAAGCTCCAATGACACGAGAAAACAGTAGGTACGATGTCGTGGACCACATTATGTCGTATGTCTGGTGCTTATGTCGTATGTCTGGTGCCGTGGAGCGATCCACGCCATCAACAGAACATCCAATTCATCGGACGTAATATTTTCTCCTGTCTCTAAAATTCATTGCTTTTGAATCATTTATTTATTATTATTAGTTTTTTTTTT
>NW_018210011.1:0-815 GCF_001263595.1 Phalaenopsis equestris | reverse complement strand
TTAACCACCACTCCGAAGCTCTTCTCCTCGGCCTCCTTCATCTGTTGGACCATCTGAGGAAAACTGAAGATTTCGGAAATCTCTGGTTTCGTTAACTCGATGGGATTCGGGAGATCGTCGATGAGAACTGAAGTCCCGCCATCGTCGGAGAAGCGCTGGAGGGGGTGAATGAGGGTTAGACACTCATGGACGCAGAGTGGGAAAGCGCCGTGGCCGCTGAAGAGTATGAGGGGGATGCCGAGTTCGCGCCTGCCATGTCGGCGGTCCAGGAAAGGACGGCGTCGGAGATCAGAAAGTCGGCTCGGTGGCGGAGGAGAAGGTCGTGGAGAGATGGGCGGAGGGTGGGGATAGCGGCCATGAGGTGAGAAAAATGGAAGGGAGGGAGTTTAGTGAGATTTTCGCGGTTGCCAGGGGGGAGTAGGTCGGTGGCGGAGGGAGGGAAAGGGAGGAGGATGAGATCAATTGGGAGGGAGACTGTGGGAGAAGAGTCTGAATTGGCGCGGTCGATGGCCGGGCGGGCGAGGGATTCGTTGCCGGGGGTGGTGATGATTGTGGGGGAGACGTCGCGGCGGGAGAGGAGTTTGGCGATGTCGATGAGAGGGATCATGTGACCTGGGCTTAGCAGAGGGAAGATGAAGCCGCGGAGTGGTGGCTGCTGCGTTGTTTCTCGGCTGTTTGCAGTGTCCATCGTTGCTGGAGTTGCGGTGGAAAGGGTTGCGGCGACTCTACGGAGTCAACTGAATAGAGTTCTCAAGAAAGAGTCAGACTGGCCGAAATATCAAGTTCAAGATGACGGCATGGGAATTTTACCGGCG
>NW_018210010.1:0-815 GCF_001263595.1 Phalaenopsis equestris | reverse complement strand
TATGTATATATATATATATATATATGTATATATATTAACATAAGGTTGTGTGTTAAAACAATGATCAAACAAAAAATTTCATTTAAAAAAGTAACGATTGTTTGGTGACGAGATTTATTAATAAAAATTTAAAATTACATTTTTTCAACAACAAATAAATAAGAAATTTATATACAAACCATATAAAATTTAAATTATTACATAAAAAATGAAAATACCCTCAATTCATGCAGACTGCTCTTAAAATTAATAGAAAACCTGATTTTTGACCAATTTGGAACAAATTTTAATAGTCCAGGACTAAATTAGAATATTCTAAAATTCAAAGGCTAAATTGGACACTTATTAATAGTCGGTTGACTATTTATGAGCTTTTACTCTTTTTAAATATATTCCTACTTATGTTGTTAATTATTATATCATACATAAATGAAATTAAATCACATTTGATTCTCCATATTATTAGTTATAGTGCATGTTAAATATTATTGTCTCAATAGTTGCATAATAATTTATTTTTGAAAGATATCAAATTATTGCATTGCTTTCATATTCTAGTAAGATGTACATGTCTCAGGTTATTACCTGACCTTTAGAAGTCTAATAAATGTGCATTTGTCAGATTATAACCTGATTTTATATTATAGTAGAGTTGCTTTTTTTTGTAGATAAATACGAAGTGTTTTATATGAAAAGAATGTATGTATGAAGAATGAGATAGTACATATATTAAAGATTGTCTGTCTGCCAAGAGAAGTTCACGCCCTTATGGTACAAAGAGGAAATGCTAGGGTAATGCACGTGTAGATAACATA
>NW_018210009.1:0-815 GCF_001263595.1 Phalaenopsis equestris | reverse complement strand
AAAACTCAAAACCTTCTTTGAATTGAGGAATATACTACAAAAATACATTTGAGTGCTCTAATATCAACCTCATCCCAATGTTATTTGTTTATGTGAATAAAAGCTCCAATCACGATAAACGGATTACTGGATGATATCTTTCTTATTTAAATTAAACTACTAGTATTTCTTGAGCACTGAAGATTATTTCATCTTTTTTAGAAAATAAGTGATTAATAGATATGTGCTGATCAATATATGTGTATCTGAGTTTTTGTACTGTTCAGAAGTAAATTTCTGCTTCTAAAGTATCAAATATACGATTATGACAGTTCGGTTACAAACAACATTACTAAACAGATGTTAAATAGTCATTTATCCAGTAACAACTGAAACAAACAATCAGTCAGCTTCCTCGCAGCAGCTAATAAACTGATAAGCCGTAGTTGACCCAAACAGACCTTTAATCCCTCTTTAGCTAGCCTTTTTTTACTAATTACTGTTAATTAAGTGCCTCATTTATAAATTACCCGATGTAAATACACAAAAGTTAAATAATGTGTATGTAAGTCTTTTTTTTATTATATCGCTTCCAAGCCATTGACGACCCGCCCTCAACTCCATCGTGGCCGAGCAAATAACGTCGGCGTTTTCACGGGCAAGTCATCTCCACGTACCCAAAATCGTTACTTTCCATGCACTGACGTGCCCAGTACGCCGCTTAATTGCCACGTGTTGAGCGGAGAATCTCCACCTCTCCACACCTCGCCACGTGCCCGCCTCAGCATAAACATACCACTTTGCCCGCCGTCTCTCATCAAATTTCCAGAAAAAAA
>NW_018210008.1:0-815 GCF_001263595.1 Phalaenopsis equestris | reverse complement strand
AAAAAAAAATCGTTATTATTATTAGGAGCTTCAAACAATGCAATCATTTCGGGTGTGAAAAAAACATCTCTACAGTCTTGTTTTGTCTTTTGAGTTGAAGAAAGGATCATTTCATTCGTAACAGACTGAGAGAGCAAGAAAGGGAAACTCAGAGGAAGGAAAAAACAACATGAAGGCAGAAAACGAGGAAGAGAAGGTGAAGCGAGCAATTTTGTGCTTGAAGTGGAGAGCCTGCCTCAGTGAATCCCGAGCTTGTGGGTTTGAATAGAGAAGAATGAGACAACGCCGTAGAGGAGAAGGAAGAAGAAAGGGATGCCACAGAGAAAGGCGGGATTGTTTCTAGCCCTATATGGGTTCGAGCAAAGGATAAGTTAATTGAGTCTCCAAATTGAACCAGTTGGTTGTGGAGAAGGGAGGAATCATGTAACTCCTGTGCGAAAGAAGAAGATAATGGATGAGGTGAGATTTTATGTGAATGAATAAGAGAGGGAGCAACTCTTTGTGTCGGAGCTGAAGGAGGGTTTCCGGTTTGAGCAACCCAAAGAAGTAGGTCAAAAGCAGGAGCGAATCAAGCCAACTAAAAGGGAAGTGGTTCGCAGGCTTGTGAAGAAGAAGAGAAAAGACGTGTGGGCAAGAGGCTAAACCGAAGGTGAATCGAAAGCTTTAAGAAGGTTACTGCTTAACTTTAAGTTTTAAAATTATCATGTTTAGTTGAATGCATTAAGTATTAAGTTATGATTTAATTTAAAAAAATATATATAGGTAAAAGATCATCTCAAATTAAGGGAAGAAGAAGAAAGTGCACATTAGAAAGA
>NW_018210007.1:0-815 GCF_001263595.1 Phalaenopsis equestris | reverse complement strand
TCAAAAAAAAAAAAAAAAAAAAAAAAGAAGCCACACAAACTTAGGTCCTCAACACATTTGCAAAAGAATCTTCATTAAAAAGTATTTAGACACACATATGTTAAAGGTTAGTCAGCTCACTCGTGAGCTTCTTCCAAACGAGCAATGGCCCTTCCGGTCTCCACATCCGTGGCAAGAATTGAGCAGTCTGGAGAAGCGGTCAGAACCACTGAAAATAAACAAACACATACAATAAGCAGCATGTAAAATTAACGGCAATACAAGCATAAAAGAGTGAGATAAGCGCATACCGCGGCCTGAATCTACAAACCGAACAGCTCTACAGGACTCGTCGTGCGCTTTAACCTGTAGGAGCCTAACTTAACAAACCAAAAATCATTATGAATAGCTTTAAGATTAATGATATTGCAAAAATAAAAAAAAAATTACAAAATTACAAAAAATAATTGAAGCAATAGTGACAGAAAAAATCACTTAATGTCCCCAATACCTTTCCGGCAGGGAATCTGCGCCATAACGGTACCTATTAAGATGAATTGAAGCAAAAGTTTAACAAAACCATAAACGAGCAATTTAAATTCAGGATGACGAGGGATTCCGACTCACAGTTGGAGATCGCCATTTATGAGTGCCGCTGCAACAAGCGCACTCGAAGGATGGAAATCGAGATCAAATGGCAGTTTCCCTAAATTGATCTCCATTAGCCAAAGGAGGGTTTTTGACGAAGTGAAAAGAGGACAAAAGTACTAGGGTTTCTCCTGGAGAGCTGATTCGGGGGGGATGGCGAGACGGCGAGGGAGAGAGGCGGGGAAGAA
>NW_018210006.1:0-815 GCF_001263595.1 Phalaenopsis equestris | reverse complement strand
TTTGGCTCATCGTCAAACTCGTTTATTTCGATCAGAGTTAAAATTTGAATCAAATTGGTCTGGTGATAAAGAGTTTTGTTTTTAAATCAAGAGATCATGATTGGAGATTTTATATACATTGAATGTGCGAAAAAAATAAGGAAATAAAAACAAAAAAAGTCAATGCGTATAGGGCAGACGTGAGCCGTGACGAATTACCGCAGCCCAAACTGAATCCGGGTTCCTTTGGGCCGTTGACTTTTGAACCAGTCCAGACCACATCGGACCAGTTGCTTATGGCCCATAAAATGATGATAGTTCTTCTCTCTGTGAGTGAATTGGGAGTTCTGATCGGACGCATCTATCCGCCATGGCTGAGGTAAGCATATCTGCTCAGATTACTCTTGCGATCGGTGTTGTTTGGTTCTTCGAGGGATTTGGAGTACTTGATTCTTGTTTGCTGGGTTTGTTCCTTGATTTCTATTGATATACTTTTGATCGCCGCGTAATTATTACGGATTTTCTTTTCTAATTCGAGATGTTTAGGCTTGATTTGTGTTTCGTTTACTCTTGCGAGCAGTGTTGTTTGGTTCTTCGAGGGATTACGAGTACTTGATTCTTGTTTGTTGGGTTTGTTACTTGATATCTATTGATATGCTTTTGATCGCCGCGTTATTATTACCGATTTGCTTTTCTAATTCGAGATTGTTAGGTTAGATTTGTGTTTCGATGTAGTTGTCGGCCCTAATTTGTTTTGTATTCTATAATTGTTTGTTGAGAACTTGAGATGTGCAATTCTCGTTAAGAAAAATAAACCCTAACTTGTTATTGTTCTT
>NW_018210005.1:0-815 GCF_001263595.1 Phalaenopsis equestris | reverse complement strand
GATGATGATGATGCAGATCTTCCCTCTTTCATTATTCACATAATTATAGCTTCTCTTCCTTTTATTTATATTACAGAAGCACAACTTGATGATAAATCATACATCGAGCAAAACATCATTTCAAATTATAAATTAAAAAGTGTACTTTTTTATTTTTTGCAATGTAAAATTGCCCAAGTCATCTAATCATCTAACCAGATGAAAAGGAATGAATATTGCTCTTATAGTTAACATGGAACCTTTCACATTACAAAACTGCACAAACATCAATTATGTCTAATTTTAAAAATAAAATAAAAGTGAAGCAGCCAATAGAGCATTAGCTCAGAACATTTACCTGCAACTTGGCCCCTTTCTCTTTATGCTTCTGTAAGACTTGTTGCAAGTAGAAACTGCAAACCCATTTTTTGATCTACTACGCTTTCTGCTGCTGGCTTTCACCTTTTAAAAACACTTAACAGATCTTTAACAAAAAATTTTGCCAAGCCCAAAACAATGACAGAAAAATCACTAACAGAAAAACAAAAATTAACAACTCACTCCATGAACCGCCAAACTTTGGTCATTCCACTTGCCGTAGTTGATAGTAGTGATATGATCAAATAAAAGGTCAGACATGTCTGCAACCTACAAGATCAAAAAACAGATCATCATTGACAACAACAATAGCAGTACCAACAACAATATCAACTAATTTAGAATAGCTTTTTAAATCTTCTTTATCATTCAATTCCTGTTATGAAGTGCATTTGGTGCTAATATAGCCAACCAAGTTCCTCTCACAAATGAATTGCATACTTTAATAGTAGTGAAGT
>NW_018210004.1:0-815 GCF_001263595.1 Phalaenopsis equestris | reverse complement strand
CATAAAAATTAAGGTATCCCCTCATTCTTATTTCTTTTTAATTACCTAAATGCGTGCTTAGTTTTCATGTAACACTAAGACAATAATTTATTATTCTATCGGTGCAGACCTCCCAACACATCAGTTGAGTTTGATGAATTTTTAGTTTAAGGTAAATCAACTATAAGGGCTTTCAAAATTTTAATATTTAATTGAATGAAAAAGGAATGATGTGTAAAATTTTGGTGAAGTTGAAATTTAACGTTGCATTTCAAAACTTATGTATTTCTTAATTTTAGTGATTTTCAAATAAACTTTAAAGTGCAACAAATGACTGATTACACCCACTCTTATTGTAACCCCTTGACAACAATTGTCATCACCACTGTAGTCGTCTGCTCATCATTGCCCTCATTGGCCGTCATCACCACCACTTGTTGACCACTTACCTTGGCCACCTTTGATCGTGTTTTATATTTATTTATTTATTTTAAAATTAAACACAAAATATAAACTTATGTTTTGATTTTACCCCAAATTAAAGTCCCCAAAATATTTCAAAAAGACTACATTTCAATTACACTTTTTTTTTCATTTTTCAACAAGCTAAGATACTCCTTAATTAAAAAAAAGGTGCATTTACATACATAGCACAAATTTCTTATTAATTTATATATTTTACACATAAACTTTCATAATTATATGTATACCACTCAAATATTTAATATCACTTAAAAATAACATTATTATTCGTATGAAAAAAATTATTTTTTTCTTGTATATATTTTAAACACTAAAATATTATGTATGTATGTATGTATGTATATATATATATA
>NW_018210003.1:0-815 GCF_001263595.1 Phalaenopsis equestris | reverse complement strand
TATATATATTAAATCTAAATTACTTCCAAAAACAAAAATAACGGACGAAATGGATCTCCATCCTCCAAATTATGGAATAAGTCCGCCCAACATCTTTCAATCTTTCGGTTATCTAAATTTTCATTTAAAACCTATTTAATGAGTTTTTTCTAAGACTTTATTTTCTTAGAGTGCCTCAAATGTAATCAATTATTTAAGTTATCTTTTAAACAAGTTTCTTATTAAATTCACTATGATTCAAATATTTGAGTGGAATTGTTTCATTGTCATCCTTCTTTCTATCCCCATTATGGGAAAGTTGTTGTCTCTTAAGCTGTTTTTCACCTTTTAAAATGAAACAAACCTATCACTCGATTTATATCATCTGAATGGTGGGTTTGTCATTAAGTTTGGCATGGGTTTTCATCACTTCAAAATGATCTGCAGTAATCTTAGCTTTTCCACCATATACCCTCTAGTAGTTGATAAAAAGGAGCCACTGATAATTTTTAATATCAAATCTAAAGAAAATTTTTCATCACTAAAGAGGAAATCTATTGAGATATCCCCTATTGTGACTGATGTTCTTTTTTTTTTGTTCCTAGGATTCAAAACTCTTCTAGGAAAATAAAACTTGTCCTTTCTATGAATCAAACTTTATTTGGGAGTCCATTAATACTATGATAATTTAATAATAAAGATAATAATCACAATCATTAACTCATACTTGACTAAAACTAATTAAAAAAAAACAAAAACTATAAGCCTTTATACTAATAAGTGGGGTCAGCTAAATGAATCCTTTTTCTCAATTGTGTTCTATTAAGTGTCATATT
>NW_018210002.1:0-815 GCF_001263595.1 Phalaenopsis equestris | reverse complement strand
ATATATATATATATATATATATATTGATATATCTAACACCTAAACTGTCATTATTACACGAAAATCACTAGTACGAAATGCTGCCTTAAATAAGGAATGGCGGTCTACGGAAATTATGTTTACTAATGATTAAAAACATATTTTATGGGCTTAAATTGATTTAAACATTACTTTATTTCGAAAGGTATGATCATAATATGCCAATGTGTAATTTGTAGAGAAACGAATTTTAAATTTGAACTTTTTAAATTTTAGACAATTGTATATTGAGTCTGAATCTATACGGGAGTCACTCAATTTCAAACTGTACATTGAATCTGAATTTGTCTGGGAGACACTCCTAAATAATACAGTGCAAAACATGAGAGAGAGTGTGAGTGTGAGAGAGTGTGTAAATATAATGGTCCAATGATTAGAAAGAATAGTAGACTGGATTTTTTATTACCCTTGCTTAGGAATGATCCCCTGCTAATATGAGATGGGGTACAATGTGCACAATTATATATCTAGTACCGCTTTATATGGGAGAATTATCGAGTTTCTTGCTAATGGTCCAATGATAATACTAATTTTATCGAGTTTCTTGCTCGAGCTTGAGCTTAAGTCTACGAGTTTGAGCTGGCCTGCAAGCTGAATTGTTTAATGTAAAAGAGAGAAATTGATATTAATTTAAGCTAGATTTATAATAAGATGACAAATAGAATGAGCAATTAGGTGATAAATAATAAGAAATTTTCTAATAGACAATACAAATTTTTTTTTAAAACATTTTGACTACCTTAAAGATAAAGTATTGAAATTTTACATGTTTTGAG
>NW_018210001.1:0-815 GCF_001263595.1 Phalaenopsis equestris | reverse complement strand
CAATAGAAAATAAATGTCTATAAATGAAATCATCTGATTCAATAATGCCTAAAAGTCTTAAAAAATAAAAAAATAAATGATATACAACTGATTGTATCACACTAACCCTTTTGGTGTAATCATTGCTTAAAATTGTGCAGTTTGAGACGCGCCTTGAGGCCGGCCTAAACGCATTTATGAAGAAAAACACTTCTCGGCAAGCTAGGACACACATTGGTTGATGTACGCCTCCATGTCTTGCCTCAATTTTGTTGAGGTGTGCACCCCTCACACTCAACTATTTTCCCCCTATACCAAACAGTTCAAATACAAACAAAAACCACTCTCATGCACTAGAGCTCCCCTCTCATTAGTCAAGCTTCCTAATTTTTCTACTTATTGCTTTTGTTGCAGACGTCGCCATCTCAACCTACTACTTCCGGTTCTGACATCGTTGTTGATGCTTACTGCTTCCACTACAGAAGTCATTTGTTTCTTCTGTTATAACTACCTGTTGGTCCTGTTATAGTCCTCATAGTCTGTTGCTCTTGCTTTTGTCACAGCCGCCAGCTACTCTGACTTTTAATTATTCATTATGTTTTTATTTAGATCTAAGGATATTATAATGCTAATTGGATAATAAGAGAGAAGAGTTTAATGATAAACTATCTTATATCTTACACTGATATTTTATATTATTTTTATTTCATGTTTTATTATAGTTTGATGACTTGATCAGTTGATTTTTACATTATATTTTATTTGTGCAAATTGTTATATGATATTTTGTAGCTTATATAATTTGTTATTTCATAAAAATGCAATGTCATTTTTTA
>NW_018210000.1:0-815 GCF_001263595.1 Phalaenopsis equestris | reverse complement strand
GTAAATACATAAGAATTGTGTGGTTTGTATGTAATGTCCCTAAAAAAATCATTTAAAAAGAACTCTAGATATTATTAAACCTATAAAAAACATAATAATAAGCTTTTCATGAAAATCCAATCCTCTATAAATGAAGATGGAGTTAGCAAGGCTATAGTACGAAAACTTTAAAAAAAAATTCAAAATCATATGTAAAATCATAGACCTGATCTACAAACAAGCAAACAGAGTCAGCATTGTTCAAAATGATAAAATAAAATCCTAATGCCTCTGAGATAGCGGAACTAGCAGGGATTTGGCTGAACACAAAGCAAACTTTTATTAACATCAAAATAGGGATATGACACAACCATGGAAGGGGAAAAACAACGACAGGCCAATCATCTACTAAGGCCTGACAAATGAGATTCGAGAGTGGGGTAGCACTGTCAGCATAGTGTGGGTACGAGAAAGCGTTGGCAACGGTGAGATGCGTAAGGAAGGGCGTTTGGGATTCTGGTAGGTGGGTTGGATTGTGGTTGGAGGGATGGACAATAAGGAGAGGCTATCGAGAAGTGCGGCAAGGGAGTAGGGTGTTGCTCAGGTAGCTGGGTAACAAAGATAGGTTGCAGGAAAGGGACGACAGAGTTTTGGTGTGCAGTTTGGGTAAACAGACATCAACGGTAAGCGACAGGGAAAGGCGATTGGGTTTTATGTTTAAGTATGGGATGGTTGGAGGTGGAGGAGAGGGGAGGAAAAGGATCGAGTAAGAGTAAAAGGAAAGATACAACACAAACTCGTAGTAGGATACAGCCGGAGCACCACCACCTCCTCGG
>NW_018209999.1:0-815 GCF_001263595.1 Phalaenopsis equestris | reverse complement strand
CACGGTGCCACAGCGTGGAGGCATTGCCCTTTTGGCAAGTGGCTCATAGGCGTTGGGTTGGCCGCATCCTAGTGCTGCATGCGAGTAGATGCGGCTATTCATGGGAGCAAATATTACATGGGATTGCGTTCGGAGTTCAATGGTGAAACGTTACGTGTCAAGTAGATCTATTGCAATATATTGAGATTGATCAGTGTTAAAATTTGTCTTATTATTAAATTCCAAATGCATCCGAGTCTTGACCTAATATTTTTTCCATCGGAGCAAATATTACCTAGTGTTGTGATGCCCCTTTAATTAGCGTGCGTGACCGTTTGACAACCGACGAAAATTAGATCGTTGGTGTACTCGGTTTGACCCAATAAAAGGGAGTGCCACTACTCTCGACCACCATGTCCACCACATGGAACGACAGAGTAGCAAGCTCAAATATTCAAGCGCACTTCAGTGAGGACTTACCCAGGAACTCCAGCACCCCTCTACACCATACTTCCTTCTTCAAGGTTGGGCTGAGTAGTACCGGGGGTGATGGTCATGATCGCGATGACAACAATGAAGTTTGAGAGAAATCAAATATGAATGATATACATCACCAAATAGACAAACAAATAAAAAAACTAAGCACCAAATAGACAAACAAATAAAAAAACTAAGCATAAAGTTTATATATGGGTAATCCTCGTGTGATGGGTTTAAAATATATGTCTGAACACGATCAGATCGAAGTATCTCGAAACACAAAATCCACAAAGAGAATCCATACATAAGCCACCCGTAAATTCAAGAAGGGAATGCATTGCACGGAAAAAAAAAAA
>NW_018209998.1:0-815 GCF_001263595.1 Phalaenopsis equestris | reverse complement strand
GTGATTCTTAATTGGGTGCCAAAAAGTATCCCATTGTCATGTTTCACGAGATTGTTTCCTAAAACTATCTCAATACTAAGATTTCTCTCTCCAAAATGCGTTATATGTAATAAAGTTTTCCATCAATTTATCATATATCGTTATCTAATTAAATCTTATAATTGCTCTTTAACCTTTTATATTTCCATTGTGTTTTTCATGGTATCAAAATGGAGAAGATAATTGGCCAAGGTATTGAAGCTATAAGGGCTTATTACTCAACAAACTTGATGCCCTCTACTTTCTTATATGCCATCACTACATATCCATGACATTATCATCTGGTTATCCTCCACTGCATTACTTAAAATTTTGTTACCATTCTATTATATCTAATAAGTTTGAACATAAACTTTATAAATTTGATAAACATCATTATAAACCTGTCCCTTTTTTTACAAGTCCAAATAGTGTCCTATTTTAGTTTGTCCATTATGATATTTGAGATCCTAGACTTGTTCCTATCCATATTTAAAATTTAAAAATTTTATTATCTTCATTAATGATCATGCTCATATTACTTGATACAATTGCTGAAATGTATGGATCGGCTTTTCTCTGACTTCCACTCTTTTTATCAATAAATAAAATTCAATTTTCAACTACAAATAAAATTCAAATTAATCCTACTGAAGATGCACAACCTCAATTTGTCTGTCTTAAAACTAGCATCATTCATCAAACTTCGTGCCTTTATACATCTCGATTGAACCAAAGTATCACATATGCTTATGTTACTCATTCTTTGGTAATTCACAATAATGTTCCTCTTCATT
>NW_018209997.1:0-815 GCF_001263595.1 Phalaenopsis equestris | reverse complement strand
ATATTTTTAAGCATATATAAAGTCGCCAGTCAGTTTTTACCTTGGTCAGATATTTGTCTTGTGAAATGTTTAAGAATTGTAGTTATTAAAGTGGAAATTGCTTCTTTATATATCTTTGAAGGATCTTCTATGCTTTTTTCACTTAGAATATCTTCTTTTTGATTATCAGTCAAAAAGTTATCATGCCATCCTTTAAGTATTCATTTGAATCCACTGACAATCATCCTGATTGTTAGAGGTGAGACGTATCACCTAGCTTGTTCCATGGTAGCATAGATCAGTATTTGGAGAATTTCTTTATGAATTTGATGATGAGTAAAACCATCTATGTTTGAAGCATATAGACCAATGGCATCATACATCCTTTGATGTCCCATGGAAGTTTCACCAAAGTTAACATCTGTAAGAGAATGATGATAGTAATAATATTTTTCAAGAGGCTTTCTTGGATAATTAATCTATTAATTTCCAAAGAAACATTGAAGTGAAGATTTTGAAATCCTTTAGTTAAATTATCAGCCTAATCATTAGAGAGTTCATCTTCGGTGGATGAATTTTCTAATTTTTCTACCATAGTTGTTAGTGATTTTTCTTTCTATTTAGAAAAGTAATTCTCTAGATCCTTATTACTTGGTCCAATATTTTGGTCAATTTTTTGTAATGGTTGAATGTTAGGATGTTGGATTATAACGAGAGTAGATTTTTCCTTTCTAAAGTTATTCCATTTTCAAGAACTTGCCTTTTAGGCTCTTCGGGTTTTTTCAAAAGCCAATCTAATTTGTTGTAGATTTGAAATAAATGTTAAACATTTTTTT
>NW_018209996.1:0-815 GCF_001263595.1 Phalaenopsis equestris | reverse complement strand
TGTCTTTATATTTTAGGATGGCATACTTGTAATTAGGAAAACCTCTCTCATAGTTATGCTCCTGTCGCAAAGTAGAAAGCACTGTAGTCCACAGTAGCAATACAATACTCTAAAAGCACCGGAAGACCTCGAGCTCATCTTTTCTGAAGATTTAAGACCACAAAGCACACACTCTTAGATGAATCATTAGTAAAAAAGAATAATAAAAATACACAGCTAAAGTTTCATAAAGTTGTGAGGTCTCAGAGCACAATGTATAAACCAACGAATAATTAGTCACCACATGTAAATAGTAGAACTTTAAAAAAACAGGATACTAGATTACCTTTAAATCATGAAATATCGAACTCGTATGTGTCACAGAAAAATATCATAATAGAGACCATACAGGAAAACCCCAAGAGTCGTTTGACTAAAAAAATGATAGTTGGTTGCCTTTAAACTATGTAATATTGAGCTCGTATGTGTAATAAAAACATATCACTACAAAGGTCATCCAGAAAACCCCTAAGGTCATTTATATCATCATAGATCTCAAAACAAACAAAAAAAATGCAAGAAAAAAAATCTATACTAAGCCCATGGTTGCCTATAGGTCATCCATGTGGGAGAAGAATAAAAAAGTTATTTTCACCGAATCGAAATTCCACATGATCATTATTGCATATATCATCATTACAATATGCAATAGTTGCTTTTGCAACACACCACACAGATAAAGAAAATGCATGTCACAAATTCCTTTCACCCATTAACTATTGCATTTATAATTTGTTATCTCAACTTCGTTATCTCCCCTACACTTTCCCCATCTT
>NW_018209995.1:0-815 GCF_001263595.1 Phalaenopsis equestris | reverse complement strand
CCTGATAGGTGGTGTCAAACTTGTCATACATAAACCGGGTAATGATGCTAGTCTTCCCGACGGATTGATCTCCCAAGAAGACAAGCTTGTACTTCGCCAGGGCTGAAACGACCGCCATTAGGGATTCGCTATCAACCCTGTCCTGATCCCTGGATCAATCCAGTACGTAGTCTAGAATAAGGAGGAAGAAGAGATCTAGAGGAATTACAAACGACAATGGGACGAGGAAGGAGAACCCGCGTGCTGGCGCGGACTGCAAGTCGGCCCCTACATAAACCGATTTCCGAAAGCGTGGATCTGATGTGGAAAAACCATATACAGGTGTACCAATTTCACGGCAAAATTATATGAAACCCAAAATCTACAAGTAATGCGGAAATTATAATGATTATAACAAATTTATTAAATTTTTTTGAAATATTTTTTAAAACTATCTCACCTTTTAAAAAATATCATAAGATTTAAAATTACTTGAACCAATTAAATCAAATATCCAATTAAATAAAATTATCCTAATTTAATAAATAAATTATTAAACCTTTATATTTATAAAATTCATAAAACTTATCTAATGAAATCTTAGAAACAGAGTGCATAAACAGTTAAAATTAATATATTTTAAATGATTAGATATTTATATAGTTGAAATTCAGATAAATTAAATAATTTGTAAAATATCCAAATGAGTTCTAAATCATTAAAATTGCTATAGGAATGTTAGAAGGAACATCCAAACTTTCTATAAAATTTCATAATTTTTTCAAATAATTTGACATTAAAATAACTTTTATTGTTGATATGTCATCAACAAATTT
>NW_018209994.1:0-814 GCF_001263595.1 Phalaenopsis equestris | reverse complement strand
AAGATCTAAACAAATATAGATGTTCTGAAAAGACTTTTAACTTAACCCTATCAAAAGCTAAGAGTACCTATGACCTGAGTTTATAATCCTGCAAGAAAAGATTGGCCAACTAGATTGACCTAGAAATATAAAATCCTGAAATATATGCAAAGACAATATAGGATGGATAAGTATACAAGAAAATGGACTTAAAATGGATCTAAAACGGCTATTGAAGCAAAAGCATCTCAACCAAAAATGATCATGATATGCATATAAAAGTTTTATTTAGTCATCTAATTTTATAAAAGAAAGTAAATCTACAATGTGGACTCATTGAGCTATGCATATGTATGCATCTGTGTAAGAATTGTACTAACTTGAAAAGCACTTCTGATCTATAGCCCACCAAAGAAGCTAAAGTGTGCGTTTAAATCATTTGATTATTTAAGATAAAAATTTTACATTCTAAATATCTAATAATATAAAAAGTCCAAGACACTTCATATAGTGTGAACAAACCTAACAAACAATCATCTATTTTAAGTGCCAGCCCAATAAATAATCAATTACATATCATCATAAACAAATAATTAGATAACCACAGTGCAATTAAATTTTGCAATAACCCCACTCCAAGAAAACTATATCTAAGCTCCGGTATAATTATAAACCGGCCTTAATACTATACAAAAAAGAATTGGTATTAGGGATCATAACTAGGGCTGTCAAAACAACTCGTTGTTTGCGTACAGCTCGTGTTCGACCCGTTCATTAAGTTAATGAGGCCGAACATGAACAAGATTTATTCGTTCGTGTTCGGCTCATTTTGGCT
>NW_018209993.1:0-814 GCF_001263595.1 Phalaenopsis equestris | reverse complement strand
GAGATATCCTCACAAACAATGTTTATTAGGGCATCATGATGCACAACAAGTCACTCATCTAACAAGGTCTATTTGCTATCAAAATAGACTAGGTAATGCACATACAAAATGCAGGGTGGCTTAACATATCGTGATCGCCCGATCAAGATGTGGATGATCGTGAATGATATGCTAAGAGGCTAAACTCGATGCAACTGCTCTATCGAGGTACGAGCAATCGTATAAGATGCCCAATGGTTTAGACATTAGTGTCATAATAAGTGGACACTCATATCCAGTCATATGTACAAATACATATGGTATGTCCATTTTGTGCTATCATACAAGCAAAACGATCATACGTGAACCAAGCAAACATAAGGTTATATATAAACATGTCATTGTTAGGTGAAGAGATTGTACTCATATTACCAAGAATATCCCAACAAAATAGTGTGCTAGGTGATTGTGATCCAAGCTAGGATAACTAAGATGGGTTAACACTAAGCAAGCTAGCCATCTCGAATATGCCATACCGGTCATCATGGGTATATGGTGCATATGCTCAATGATAGGAGTGCTAGGTGTGCAAGTGCAAATGCATGATGCCGCACACATGACAGGCGATTCAGGCACATCAGGTACATGGTACCCTAAGGGAGATTACACCTTGCCTGAGAGGTACATGGTACCCAATTCTTATGTTTTAACATGTGATGTGATATTTTTTAGGGTATAAATATAAAAAAAAGAAGTTTTAAACTGCTTATTTTCATTATACCCCTCATAATTTTCATATCAAATAAAAAATATCATTATTTTAACTTAAAAAAAA
>NW_018209992.1:0-814 GCF_001263595.1 Phalaenopsis equestris | reverse complement strand
TGCTGAAACTCATAAAAATGTGGAACCATGTGATAGTGAGAGGAAGTTTCAGATGAAATTAAGCATGAGATATCAAACTATTTCAATGGCTTTACAACAACAAAGCATCAACACCAACAAAATATGGATGACATAATTGAGAATGTGGCAAATTTTGGTTCTTCTGATTCTGGTCCCACGGGTGGTCCTATTGATGGTTCTATTAGTGGTACTTGTAGCTTCATTGTTTTCACTATAAAATTTTTAGGCTATATTGACCGATTTATTGAAGATTTAGGTCGTGTTATTAAAGATCAGAGTTGGTATCCTATCAGTGTCCTCCAGAGAACATTAGAATCGAATTTGAATGAATATTGGAAGCTTTTTGTTGAAAATTAGATTCTTTTTAATGTTGTAAGGAGTCCACCCTTTTCAGAATGGAAAACAATGATCACGAATCTAAACTTAAAGCAAACTGAGCTTTGAACATGAATATTGAAGGAATAAAGAATGCAAGGGCCTAAATAGGAGTTTCAATAGTATCATATGGTTTGCAAGACATAAGTGATAAAAAATGACCAACTTTCTTGTCAAAAATCCAAATGAAATAGTGTTTTTTTCTAATATGTTGACACGTTTAGTTTTGTTATAGATGAACCATCGTTATTAAGAATGCTTGATGATATTGTTGAGGAAATCAGAGAAAATCTTGGTATTCAAGTAGTAACAAATAATGCAAGTGCATATAAGGTGTCATGGAGAATATTAAAGGAGAAAATAAAACATCCATATTGAACTCTTTGTGCAGCCCACTCTCGCTTTGATGCTAGAAAAA
>NW_018209991.1:0-814 GCF_001263595.1 Phalaenopsis equestris | reverse complement strand
GACAAACCAACAATCAAAGAACTATGAAAAACAATTCAACACATTGCAGGAAAGTAAAGACACACCAACATGAAAGAATGGGAACATATTGTGTGTCATTGGGCCGATGACATATCCCAGAAAGCCAAAAAATGTAGCTAGGCACCACTTAATACATATTTGGTCCTACACATATACATCAATATAGATTCAAAGTTAAGGTACGAGATACAGGTTTCTGCTCTTGATCCTCTCAACATTGTTTTGTACATTAAACACCTTGGAACCTATGCTCACACCTTATTTTTGATACAAACTTTACCTAGGAACTCTAAAAATTACATGACAAAATCAACAAATACTCAATCTGCAAAACAACAGGGTTAGCACAAGTTATATCATGCAATGTAACAAGCCATGCCCGAGAGAAAGGCTTAGCAAGCATATGTAGAAAATGTATTAGTAGGAAATCATTACATCTCCCTTTTTACTCAGCATGACTCTCCTGCGATAAAACACCCTACTATACTAGTGCACATATCTCAAAACCGGTAAAAACACAACGTATCATTCAAATGATATCTGGATAGAGTGCAAAATAAGGGAAATATAGTTAGGGCATCTAAGAGATTATCGAATATCCTAGTCATAGCCTAGCAAGTCATCTAGCATAAGGTGTCATAATCACAACACCTAAGTGTGTGTAGTGTGTGGCCAAGGGATAACATATGTCATGATGGGGTCACCATCTTTGGCCCCATCCTAAAAAACCAAGGATCCTTAGAAGTGTCACTAAATGCAAGTTTTACATGAACAAAAGCATTTAAAAAAAAAA
>NW_018209990.1:0-814 GCF_001263595.1 Phalaenopsis equestris | reverse complement strand
AATTACTTATTCTTGTAATTTTACAATTTCAAACTTAAGTTTATAATATAAATAATTAATTGTAATTAATTTCAAGTTATTTAACATTAAATTGATATAAATATATATACCAAACTATCATTTGAATTTGTTTGATGGTGTTTTTTACTTTAGAATATTTATTTGGCATAGAAAAATCAATTTAATTTATAAATTTCTAATTTAAATTATTTAAACAAAATGAATGAATATCTCTAAATAAGATTAGGCCCGTTAATTATCCAATTTTAGGCCGAGCTAAGCTGTGACTACTCAAAATCGGCTCGAAAAAAAATTCATCCTAAATTTTTGACCATTCTCAAGTAAAATTCAAATCATTTTTCGAATGATTAGCAATCTTCAAGTAAAATTTGTTAAATTTACGGCCTAAACCAAAGTTTAGTCCGATCGAGATCAAAATCAAAATTAAAAATTAATTTTCAAATAATTAATATTCTTCCATCTAAATGCACACCCCTAAAGAGGATTAATATTTACCTAGAATGCCATACCATTGATCTCCAGTGAGAGGATGACTCTCTTTTCTATGTTTGATGTGTCAGGACGTGTTGGAGGAGTTAAATTATTGGAAGGAGCAGGTTGAGGCATGCACGTTAGAAAGACAACAGAAGCGATGTGTCCATGGACGGATGCAGGAGGGCCCATTCGGAATCGGAATGGGCCGCTCCTCTCAAAAGCCATGCATTGGTAGACTTATGATTAAGCCAGCACTGACTGCGACCCCACATTACCTTCGCTCCTCTGCGTGAACCTTACGCTTCCATCTTTTGGCCCC
>NW_018209989.1:0-814 GCF_001263595.1 Phalaenopsis equestris | reverse complement strand
GATCATGGCAACTTTATCACTATTTTTATGCGTGTGAGATTTTATCATAACATAATATAACTCACATCTTTATATCGCTCTAAATGTTCTAACATGTTCAAACTTGAAATGTTATTACACTAGAAATAACTTCTTGGGATTCTTGGCCATATGATCTCTCCCACAACAAAGCCTTGGGTGAATTAAAAATCATGCATCATGGAATAAGAAGAAATAAGTTATGATATTTGTCATAGTAGATGCATGAAACTCATCTATTCTATTCTTTGCCTCTAATAAGAACAAAAATGTATCATCAAACTCCTGATGAAATAAAAAAGGTCTATTTTTACACATGCATGTATGAAAAGAAGTCCTTGATGTTTTCATCTTCTAAAGTTCAGTAAAATATTTTATCTTTTGCATAAACTTGTTTGACTTGTAATTGTATTCTTTGATGCATTATTCTTCATCTTCATTTAATTTTTCTTGACATTCCTGCATGCTCCCTTTGACAGCATCCATCATTATAAAGGAGGGCACATGACTGCCTTCTCCTTGATGAATCTTTGGTTTGAAAATTCTTATAATTAAATTAGTTGTTAAGCATAGGTTATGGGTGTTAAAATCAGGGGTAAAATCACTAAATATTTGATTTTTTTAGGTATTGGGCAAAAGGTTATAACACCTAAATTTTTATATTTATGTTTATAACACTTTGGGTATTTGGTGTCATAAATTTATCCATGAAAGATTGTACTTCACTTCTTAAATACAAAAGTGCTCTTTTTGATGTCATTTTAAGGATTTGAGTGATATGCATGTAAATATGAAA
>NW_018209988.1:0-814 GCF_001263595.1 Phalaenopsis equestris | reverse complement strand
TATACATGAATATCAAATACATAATTAAGATACAGGTCATGAGCATCTGCTCTCAGTCCCCATCACGTGGTTCTCGCGCCAAACCCCTCGGAACCTGTGCCCGTATTTTATTTTTGCTACATGACTCTCATGGACTCTAAAACTACATAAGAAAAAGAGAGGGACTTGGCCTGCATAGAAAACAAGGTTAGCGGGAAAAGCCATGTAACGTGCAATAAGTCGTGCCTGGTGGGAGAGCTAAGCAGCACCTGTAAGAAAATGGTCAGTGGAAATCATCACATTCCCCCCTACATGTGTGTGCACCCATAGAGGCACTGCTCCCTGCAAAAAAACGCCCAAATACGTTGTCATGCATATCAAGCATGCACTCACACCAAAAGCACAAAGCAAGAAATATGTATGGTTTGGGCAACCAATCCAACAAAGAACAATAATCATGCATCAAAGAGACTACCTAACGACCCAGCTCTTAGCATATCACACTATCTAACGAAAAAATGTCATAACTTAGGATCTATGTCATAAGGGTAAAGTCTCCGTCTATCGTATATTTTGACGGAGTCGCCACACCAGTTCTGTCCTAAATATCAAAGGGATATAAAACACATTACAGGAAAGAGATGACATTTTTTAAAAAAAAAGTGGCATTACATATTGCAAACTTATATAATTTTAAAAGTAGACGGATAACACAATAATAGTGAAAATATCCATTTTTATACTTTAAAAATAGAGGGTCTGCAATGCGGGTCCGTGACACATATAACACACGTTAGAATCCTTGGATCCTTAGCACAGTCATACTCGTGTCAAT
>NW_018209987.1:0-814 GCF_001263595.1 Phalaenopsis equestris | reverse complement strand
ATGATATGGTGCAACTTATATTTGGTAAAAAATGTTGAGTTCCATGATGGATAAACAACATGTTAAAAGTAAATTTCAAGACTTCCATGAACTCGTAGTGCTATTAGGTTGTATGTCCATTATAACTTTTTTTTTCCATCAGAGGATAACCATTATGTGGTTTAAAACAAGATCTGTGTGAGAGTGTCACGGGCTCATTAAGGATCTAGTTATGTTGTTGAGGAAAGAAAAACATAATATTTTAAGATCTATAATAATTTTGGCACTTATTGAGCCTTTTCATGCTCTAACTCCTTGTTATCCAATAAAAACATTGCAGGGATGTGGTGTGGGTCATCATCGTGATCTCTATCTTTGGATAAGTTATCTCTTACTTATTTTTGTTGCTATGAGAACTTTTCATTCTCTTTCTCTCAAATGGATGACATCCTAATCGAAGATCTAAGAATCCTGAAGGAAGAAATAAATGTGGATATTTATCTAAAGAGGAGAGAAGGTCGCTATAAGAGGGATAATGTTTCTATAATAGAAGCAAAATGATAGGATTTCAAGGGATTGTTGAGGAAAGAACCCCTTTAAATAATCCTGCAGTGGATACTCCCATCCCAAATCTTATCCCAGGTGGCACGAAAGAATTCATGATATAACGACAATGTACCTTCGTTTGTTCCTTCTCCTTCGGGACTTGCCATTCTCGATTTGAATGACCCCACAGTGGCACTTGTTTTACATGATGAGTAGCCTGAAGGGTAGGGCTGTCAAAACGGCTCGCTGTCGCAAATAGCTCGTGTTCGGCTTGTTAAGAAGCTCGTGT
>NW_018209986.1:0-814 GCF_001263595.1 Phalaenopsis equestris | reverse complement strand
TATATGCCAGATTTGTACATTATATTTCATCCTCTTTAACTTGCTCAATTAGCAGGATCAACAGCAAGATGAGATGGAGCCATTTATGGGATCTGGTCGTTTTGGTAATTCCACAGCCTTTGAAACAATCATTGCTGATCATTTATATATACATTATAAATACTAAATGCTCCTCTATTAGATTATAATTCTCTATAGAGTAAAATGTCAAATTAGTCCCCGACTATTTACAATTTTGAAGTAGTCTTGCTGATTGTAATTTTTCTTTTGCTGTCTATAATCAGCGCGAGCCTATACACTGGGTTACAGTTGTGTGGATGAGGAGGAACTGGAAGCAGCGTTGAGGTTTTGCTGAAATTCAAGTCTTTTGGGGTATTTATGATATGGCCTTAAAGGGTTTAGTTGTATTAATGAAATAAATAAGTTATTTAATGCCCTTTTAACAGGCTCATGCATGATTTATGAGAAATGTTATATATTTAATCTTTTTATTTTGGGCTTGGCTTTTATATATATATATTTGTTATTAGTTTTTTAGAAGTTATTTTTTTGGCATAGTTTATGTTTGATTTTGGAGCATTTATATTCATACCATGCAATTCATATATTTACATTATGGAACATCAAAACTTTCATATATTACATGCATTGCACTCAATTTTTAAAAGTGAAATACCTCCTATATAAAAAATAAAGTTTTTAGTGTTAGATATGTGCATATATAAAATTTAAGTGGTATGCATGTAAATCTTCCGTAAACCTTTTTTTATTAATTCAAAAATAGATAAAAAAATATTTGAAGTTCGAGCACATT
>NW_018209985.1:0-814 GCF_001263595.1 Phalaenopsis equestris | reverse complement strand
TTAGTTTCTTCTTCAGCAACTTCACAACTGCTTCTTCAAGCAGCTGCATCTGCCCCAAATAGACCAAGTCTTTCCTAAGGAATTAAATTTGCATTTTTTGGGTGTAAAACATCCAACTTTTTATTAAAAATAAAAAAAAAATCTCTAATTAATAATAATTTAATTAATTGTATTATTTAATCTCATGGGAAGCTTGATTTAAAATTGAGCTTGATTAGAAGAAATAAAATTAAATCGAGTCGAACATGAACAAACTATTACAAGTAGGAGCCGAACACAAACAAAAAATTCTTTTAAGGAGCAAAATATGCATAAGCTCTAAACTCACTTTGTTTGCACCCCTATCCGTATCAAATATTCTACAAAAATCAATTTTCATCATTTTGTCAAATTGTTGTCTCATTAGATTAATATTCATTTAAAATCTTGGCTTTAATGACTCCAAATTTCATGTTAAATTTTTGTAAAATCTATTTCAAGGACCTTACAAATGCCATCAAAGGCATTTTGGACTGGAAGAAAATAATAATAAAAAAACTATAAAACTTAAAGATTATACTTGTGCAACTCTTCTAATAAAATAAGTGCGAAAGTTATTGGAAGCCATTAACTTCTTGTTATAAATATTAAAAAAAAAACATGTTAAGATTGCTGAATGCGAGTGGATGGCATTATAATAATTTTGAAGAATAATAAATATATTTGTAATGTGATGAAATTTACAAAAATTGAGTTGAAATTTATAGCTTTACTCTTGGTTACTGAAGTTAGCGTATTGAATGCGAGCTGAAGGTGAGAAAATAGGAACTGCTAG
>NW_018209984.1:0-814 GCF_001263595.1 Phalaenopsis equestris | reverse complement strand
CAAGAGTAACTTGTATATAATTAAAATAAATGGTGAACATTATTTTGCCTCTAACTTTTCTTATCCAATTTTTTTGTAGGAGACTTTCCAAAAGCTGAATGAGAGCCGAACCCAGTTGTTGAGCGATATTATGTTTCCAGTTCATGATCAGTCTGAGCATGAGTTGTGGAGGGAGGCTGTCGGAGGCAAGAAGAAATGTCGGGTTTACGGGTTAGGGTAGCAGGTTTCGGCCTATGAAACTTATCCCACCTTTAGCACATTCGATGCATCCAGTTCTACCGCCTAGGAGGAGTTTCATAGGCAAGTTGTCGCATTCTTTGTAGACCTTGGGACCAGAGTTTCTGCCGAGCTTGACCAAATGAGCTCAAAGAAGAGCTCGGAGATGGAGCTGAAAATGAAAGTGGAGTTAGGTGAATTCCGGTGTCGAGTAGAGCTGAGAAGCAAGCAACCAACGATAGATGAGTTTAAGGAGGATGATGAAAAGATATTGAGGAAGATTAAATATTTTTTTTATTTTTATATGTTTATTTGAAACAATTTGAACAAATAACTTATTTTTCTATTTCAGTGTTTCATTCCATTGTTCATAATGTTGATGTGTGCTAGAAAATGCATGGGGGTAGAGTAACGAATTATCACTTTAGCGTTGCATGAAAATTCAGCACACACTCACATAAAAAAAAATAATCAGTAATGACACTATAAGTTTTTTACACGGAAATCCCGTAAAGGGAAAAAATTGTGGGGTCTGGTTCAGATGTTAAAATCCATTATCTGTTGATAATTACAAAGACGCATTGTCCAACATAAGGGA
>NW_018209983.1:0-814 GCF_001263595.1 Phalaenopsis equestris | reverse complement strand
CTCGACCGCCTTCTCTTATTGGAAAGATTCTGCATCAGCATTCACCAACCCCATATGCCTTTGAAGCTCTGAAATGTTACAGAAGATGGTGAGAGAATGGAAGCCCTAGCACCTGGTAGACCACCGCTATCACTGCAAACCCTTTTATGGCTTTTATCACAACATACACAAACTTGAAACCATCAATTTATATTTGCACATTTACCCATTCTTTTTATACAGAGATTGTCAATTATAGCTATTGCTTATAAAGTTTGGAGGTAAGAAGTACAATGAAAGTGGCAACAAGGCTTCAAATCCGACGTCCCGAAGCCTTCTTTTGTTGATGCCTATGAAAGTATAGTAATAACTAATGTTTAAGAGCAGTGATAATTTTACCTTTCGCATATCTACTTAATGAAGTTCAGAAAACTCCTCAGGCCTTAAGAGATTCTTTCAAAATATACAACTTAATGCTTTACTTTTCATATTAGTTTTGTATTATTATTTTAAAGATTGTATTAAAATATTACTTATTAGGTAGCTCATAACGTAAATATCGGTTGCTTGTGTGCTTAAATTGTTATAAATGTCATAAACTAAAATATATGGTAAATTTTACATGCAGAAGCGATTAACCTTAGTACTCATAAGATTCTATTTTCATATAATAAATGAGAACATTTTTATATCAAAAGGACCACGACATATTAGTGGACCAGACAAAGCTTCACATTTGGTAAGTTTTTCATCATCATCTTCTTCTTAGGTCTAGCTCAGGGGGCCATTCCCTTTAATCCTCAACCAGTTTTATTTAACCCAAAAACAAAAAAAA
>NW_018209982.1:0-814 GCF_001263595.1 Phalaenopsis equestris | reverse complement strand
AAATTGCAACATGTGTCTTAATTTATTATTATTTAATTGATTTTTTTGTATTATTCAAAATTGTGATTCTCAAATTGATCCAAAAATTGGAAAACAGGCGAACATGTAATTTCAAAATCAAATCAAATTGTTCAAAAATATTAGTTCGATTTGATTTTTCAGTTTTAAACAAACAATACACACCCCAATTGTAAAGTACAAGGCAATTTATTTTTTTAAAATAATTATTTTATCATGTAAAAATAAATCTTATTAATCCCTTTAAAAGTGATATTTTACGATTTGTTGAGAATTTTTAATAATACAAAACAATGTGTTATATAGTAACATAAATTTAACTCAGTATTGAAAATAGAATGAGAAAGACTAACTAATAATAGAGCATAAAAGATAAGTGATGCCATTGAACTTTTCATTAACCCTTGTAGTAAATAACAGGGAGTATATATAGGAGAAGAAGAAGGTTCTAGAAACATATCTTTAGTAACCAAATTGGTAATATTTTATGCACTCCTCCTTTGGGACTACTTAGAATAATGATGGTTGAAGATGGTGGAGTCGCGCTAATAAGTATCTAATCAAAATTTACACCACCTAAGCTAACAAAAACTCACGATGCTCTTATCAAATTTGTTATCAAATAAGTCTCAAAATCCTAATATTTCATTACAAGGCCCATTCTTACCAAAATTTCATCCAACATTCAATTTAACAATAATTAATAGAGGCATTTACATGCATAGCATACATTTCTCACACCTAAACTTTCGTCTTCGCACATAAAGCACTCATATCTTTAATATAACATAAAAAA
>NW_018209981.1:0-814 GCF_001263595.1 Phalaenopsis equestris | reverse complement strand
GATTAGAAAACTTCAACGTTCGAATTTAGGATCATCTGGGCTTTGATTTAAGCAATTTTATAGCCCAACTAAATGTCTCCAATGGCACTGAAAATGATTTGGTTTGAGTCCAAATGAGCGTAGATCAATCACTTAACGCGAGTGAAAGTTTTTAGGTGTTAATTGGAAGGTCAGATGATATCTAACTTTGGTTTGTTTATAGTCAAATTTAACAGCTAGATTAGAGAAATCCTATCAGCACATGATCGTTCAATTTTAATGCGGTTAAGGCACTCAAATACTAAAAAATGTCCAACACATAATAGAAGGAATTAATACGATCGCCCGATGAGATGTTTTGGGATCTAGGCTTAATTTATCAAGATGCATCATTTAAAAATTATCAATATGCTATTTTTATTCACATGAGATGAAAGAGAGAAGAGAAGAGTGAACTGAGAACTAATGTATAATTTATAAAGCAAAGTTTAAGATTAAAGATTGCCTGCTTTTTTCAATCATCGTTAGCGGTTGTTGTAGCCCCACTCCAGTTATTATGACCAAACTACAGTTATATAATTGTGATTGTCTAGTTATCCCAAAGCACTTGTGACATGAACATAATTTTGAAAACCCATTTTCCCCAATTAATAAGATGATTGTCCTTCCATACTTTTAAGTACATTGCAAATTATTTTTACTAGACCAGACCATGTAACAAAATTTAATAATTTCTTACATTTCTATTCGTGCGTGTGCTAAAAAATTACATTAAGCTAAAATTTTATGATAGTCAAGAATGCACGAGAAAATGTTGGACTAACTTTCTGTTATG
>NW_018209980.1:0-814 GCF_001263595.1 Phalaenopsis equestris | reverse complement strand
CAGCCACACCATAATTTTTTACCAGCCATCACATCTATTTGAGATTTGTGCTGACACATTTTTTAAATGTACAACATGTAAACCTCTTTTTTTTTATTTTAAGTGTGGGTGCATGCTGAAAGCATACATGGATAGAGTAAATCGATCAAAGGATCGTATAAAAGATATTCGCTCTCAAAATTGAATGGTAATCAGTGGCTAAGGCGTTTCAGGCAAACAGTTCAAGAAACACACTCGACGACATGTGCATGGTGGATTCAGTATCATACTCCACTGAATCGATCAGACAAACTCATCCACTCGTCCCGTCGCCAACCAGATTGACAAAGAATTTACTTGGAAGATTGGACTGAAGTCTCAAGATCAGACAAACTCATCCACAGTTTATATATATATATGTTTATATATATATAAACATATATATATATAAACTGTGGATGAGTTTGTCTGATCTTGAGACTTCAGTCCAATCTTCCAAGTAAATTCTTTGTCAATCTGGTTGGCGACGGGACGAGTGGATGAGTTTGTCTGATCGATTCAGTGGAGTATGATACTGAATCCACCATGCACATGTCGTCGAGTGTGTTTCTTGAACTGTTTGCCTGAAACGCCTTAGCCACTGATTACCATTCAATTTTGAGAGCGAATATCTTTTATACGATCCTTTGATCGATTTACTCTATCCATGTATGCTTTCAGCATGCACCCACACTTAAAATAAAAAAAAAGAGGTTTACATGTTGTACATTTAAAAAATGTGTCAGCACAAATCTCAAATAGATGTGATGGCTGGTAAAAAATTATGGTGTGGCTG
>NW_018209979.1:0-814 GCF_001263595.1 Phalaenopsis equestris | reverse complement strand
CAGGAGCTGGCGTGCAATGGCTGAGTAGGGGGATTGTTGGTGGCAGTAGCGTAGTTAATGGTCATAGAGGACATAGCGAGTGCGATGACTGCCATCATTTGCATTGTATTTTGAAATTACCCAAATCAGATGAATTTGAAGTACACTTAAAAGGAACTACCAATTGCATTTGAAATTCACTACAATTTTACACACTACATGTGTCAGTGTTGACCCTGAGAAAATCTGACAGTTGAGAGGAGAAGAGCGTGACTAAGGAGGACCCACAGATAAAAGACTATGAGGCACGCTTATTCGACCGGATGTAGTCTTCCAAGCCAAAGTCGACTTGATGCAGCCATTTGAGCTGAAGGCAAAAACCGGTTGAATGTAGTTTTTCGAGCCAAAGCCAAAACCGATCTAACCACGAGGAGAACAAAAGAGGACCAAGTGATCCGAGCCCGAACCATTCGGATTGAAACGAGACAAATAGGCATTTGATTCACATCGACCCAATACAAATATACAATTTCACAATGTCTTCAACCATCCCCCCTCGAGGCTTCTCGTAGGGATTAAAAATTAACAATGCAAAAAAGACTCTTATAGTCATCTTTCAGGCTCTCCTCTTTAATGAACACACAACCTATCGGGTTACGATAATTCACTCTCTCCTCGATAGTCTAGCGTAGTTTTGTCACAATAGCTCATCACCAGTGATCAAAGATTAACAATCAAACTAGATCAACTGAATTGCAAAACCTAGTCGATCAAAACAGTCCTGCCAACCCGAAACTAATCAAGCTCAGCCCACTGATAATATCGACTAAGCCTA
>NW_018209978.1:0-814 GCF_001263595.1 Phalaenopsis equestris | reverse complement strand
TTTATTTGAACAATGATCAAGTCAGATTTGGTTAAACCATATTTAAATTTGATCTAATAGGGTTTAAATAGTATTCAAATTTAATTCCAACAAGGTGAGACCAAATTGACTTCTCTAAATCAAGTCAACTCTTTTCTTGAACCAAGTTAGAACTTTAATTTGACCATCTATCTAACTTTTGTATTTCTATCAAAATTATCTCAATGATGTCATTTTCACTAAAATTTTTTTAACCGTCTACACTTATTAAGGAATCATGTTAAATGTATTCCAATAACAATTAAGCACCAACTCACCTCCTTTGTTGAAACTTTCCAACTATTGTGCTCTTCTTACTCTGATGCAAGAAGAAATCTCACAAGTAAATAGATAAATGTACGAATATATATAAGGATAACATGAAATGATAGAAGTCTATGTATTTCCCGCTGGCTAAAGTTCCAGAGGTACAACATGCTTAGTATACATTTTAGGATATTTTAGTCGAAAGATAAATTTTAAATAGTATTTGTCCAAACAAAAATGTAATAGGTATGTTAGTCCAAACAAGTGCATTGCAAGTGATAAAAAAAATCCAAGGATTATATAATTATTTATATTGAAAATTGTTATTATGTGCTGTATAATATTAAGATATTATTATTATTAATCATTTAAATGTATTAAGTTAAATTTAAAAATACATTATGAAATATTAAAATAATAAATTTTGATATTATTTTGACTTAATTTAAATAAATTAATGTCTTTAAAATATTAATACATTGTTCCTCAGTTCTGCAGTTAAAAACTTTGTCTGCTTTTTAATTATTCG
>NW_018209977.1:0-814 GCF_001263595.1 Phalaenopsis equestris | reverse complement strand
AAAAAAAAAGAGAATGGATTTTTAAATTTGGAGTGCTAAAAGTTGGACGATATTATAATTTCAATGCTTAAATTTATATAATTTTAAATGAAAGGGTGAAAATATGATTCCTTATTTTTTATACATAATTTTGTCCAAATACATAGAAGATAACTATTAAGTGAGTTATATCTTCAAGAGAGATTTTCTTATGAGTCAACTTCATTGATCCAACCAACTTTTCATGATACGTTACTTTGTTTAGTTTGTGAAGGATCCTCAAGATGAGCCGCTCCACCATGAGCTCCTTTGCCAATACCCTAGTTGAAGCCATCTAAACTCTTCCCTAGGATCATTTATTTAAAGAGGATCATCAAAATGAATTAATTGATTACTCAACTGGCATTTACCTTGTCGGCCTCCCTTCCTCTAAATATGCCTTCTAGTATTGTTGAACAAAATCCCTTCGTCGTTGACTAGCACAAAAAATTTCAATGCTTTTAATGTTTCTTAGTTCCTTAAGCTAGCTGATTTGATTGCCCTTTCATGTCCTTGAGTATTTCCACCCACTTGAAAACAAGTTAGAGCATAGTCTAGCCTACGTTGATAAGGAAGTGATGTGTTTTTCATATAAAAATTATTATAAAAATTGAATATCATTCTTGTTTAAATAAATATGCCTAAGATGATATCAGAGACAAATTTTGAGATATAACATAAAAGAACTTTTTTCTTCTTTAGCACATTTTCCTTCCTTTTTGCTTTATCCATCACTCATTAGGCTCCATCTATAAGGGCAAGGTAGACCATTACTTGAATTATGTGTCTTTTTTTT
>NW_018209976.1:0-814 GCF_001263595.1 Phalaenopsis equestris | reverse complement strand
TTTTGTACGCAAATATGAATGTTTAGTTGTCATATATCAATGCGTAAGAGTTATGTTCCCCTTTTTTCAAGGAGGATCAACCGAATCAAGCTACAAAGATGTGATTTGAATTGGCGAGCTCCTAACACGGGAGATTTCAGTACTAGAGGAAATATCCAATCACCAGGCGCTACCTCATCCGCAATTAGCTACTTAATTCTTATCATAAATCAATTAATTGAGTCAAGGTGCATTTTTTATAGGTTCTCGTAGTTTTTCTTTATAGAACTTACAATATTTTAAAAAAAATATTTTTAAAACAAAAACATTATCTTCATTACAATCATTTCCACTACTATAATATAGGTCCCATTAATAACTAATATTTTAAAAAATAAAAGAACAAGCTCAACAAACACATTGTTTGTCAACTCCATCTTGAAATAAAGAATGCTGCTCATATTTGTTCAGTGGGGATACTGAACAATATTGACAATGATTCATCAGATTTTATAAGAAGACGACAGTATTCATTGTGTTCAGAAAACTGTTAAGGAAGAGAATAATAAAATATATTATCTGATTAATTAAAGAACATAAAATATAGCAAGATTTAAATACATACATATTTACATATCTAATATCTAAACATCAATTTTTTACATATATGTGCCACCTTATCCATGAATGAAAAGCAGTATTTCTTTTTTTTAAGAAATTTTTTTTTTAAATAGTTGTAGTATTTATATGATATTGATAAATTGTTTTGGTATAAATGTAAAAAAGTAAACATTTAAGAGTTAAGTGTGTAAATACATCAGAATTGGGTGTGTGT
>NW_018209975.1:0-814 GCF_001263595.1 Phalaenopsis equestris | reverse complement strand
AAAAAAAAAACACAATCTCTATAATGGTAAGGAATGTGACATACAGATGCAGAAGCTAACTGAGTAAAACTTATCATCTCTAACATATCATTGTCGAATCAAATCCATCAATATATTGAAACACAATCATCAAGACTGACCGCCAAAATGAAGTTCTTGGCTCGACGGCCATTTCAAGAGGCATGTTGATATCACCGGTTATTGAGAATTTTAACCGACCCCTAATATTAATTATCACCAACCGGTTATTGAGCTCAACAATTTAGATGTAGAGATCACTAAGTTAGAGATGGTTGTTGGGATTAGGAAAAAATCAATATCTCATGACTCTGTCATATTAGGTTTACTAAAACAACAACCACCACCGTCAAAGGACTTCAAGCAAAAAAAATCTAGAGCCTTATAAACAACTATGATTATCTCATATCAAGTATCCCAAGCAGATTAAAGATTCATGTCAAAATCATTTTTTTCAGGTTGACTTCAATTCAACCGTTGGCAAAGTGCTTATCTTACCAACATGGTTAAAAAATCCAAAGGTATGAATCACGGCCACTTATCATTCATCTATATATGATTGACGGAGTCAGATGCATTAAAAGACCATCAATTATTTGAACTTTAGCTCAACTCGAAAAACATGCACTATAAATAAATAGTTGGTTTTATCTTATTTAGTTTGGTTTATAGCACTTCTTGGAGTGGGTATCCCTAAGTTGCACAAGTGCCTTTGAACGAATATTAGTGTCAATGTATGGGACATCATCCCTCAAAGTGAGGATTTATACCCCTCAAAGGTGCACAGATGCCTTGA
>NW_018209974.1:0-814 GCF_001263595.1 Phalaenopsis equestris | reverse complement strand
TGCTAAATCTCCTTAAAATGATGCTATCAAACACCGCCTTAGTTAAGTAGGCTAGCCATAGTCCTTATGCATAGCTGGAGTCAGTAGAACTTATTATAGTGAGGAAAAGCTTGCAAAGTTTATAGTTACAAAAAATCTCTCTCTCTTTTAAAAAGTGTGACTTCAGCGAAATATTTCCAAAATCCCCCATATGTTCCTATCTTAATCAAAAACATCAAGCAGATTCACTGGGTGTATGCAAACATAATCAAAAGAGTATTCTCACTCCTTTGCCTGCTCTCTTTCAATATGGATCTCTTTTTGTGCTTCTCCTCCTTGCCGGAGAAGAAGAAAAGGACAAGATAAATGAGCAAACAAAAGAAGGATTATAAGGGAAATGTTTTGCTATGACTTATGTGAAACCCAATCAATATGGAATGTGAGATAACCAAGAGACCTGGGAAAGTTCGAGGCCTCTTTTGCACAAAGAACCTTTATCCAAGGCCCAAAATTTGCCTGCCATTTTTGTCAAAGGACCATAATTTAAAAACATCAGGTAGTATCAGATAGAGCCAAGTTTCTTAATCCTTGGTGCTTAGTTTTAAATAAGAGCAGTTAAAAACAAATCAAAGCACTTTCTATGCTCTAAAGCACTACACAAAGGGGTGCAATTACCATGTCAAACAAATTATGAGAAAGCCTTAAGTGACCGGGTTGCCCAAGTCACTCTTTAATAACGCCAAAGGGCCTTGTTGATTGAGATGTTCAACCAATAAGCTCTATGACAAATGATGAATCAACAAACATGGATGATCAATCACAAATGAAAGTAACA
>NW_018209973.1:0-814 GCF_001263595.1 Phalaenopsis equestris | reverse complement strand
CAATCGCCGTTATCTGTAAATAATAATGTCCATCAGAACATCTGATGAAGCAGCGGTCAAATTGCAATAACTGTTTAAGCATGCATTCGGGGCTGCTTGTTCTTATTCAGAGAAGCCACTTATTTGAAAATGTAGACCACATAATATTTTCAGATAAGCTGCTCAACGCTAGTTCCAAACGGTAAAACGGCGTTTTCAAAATACTGCTGTAGCGGATAAACTGTCCCAAACTGAGTCTAAATCACACAATTCTTATGTATTTACATATCTCCAAACCAAAGTTTCATATAGTTTACATATATATATATATATATATCATTTTGGTGTAAATATGAAAAAGGTCAGGTGCGAGACACATAAATACATAAGAATAAGAATTGTGTGATATATATGCATGTAAATTAAAACTTTACCTTTGCATCCTTGGGCAAGGCAAGAGCTGTGGCAAGAAGAGAGTAGCCAGTGAAGACACCAACTTCGATGGTTCTCTTGGCGTTCATTGCCTTGAGGAGTATAGATAAGAGCTGGCCTTCTTCAGGGGGGACGTTCATTAAAGCCCTATCAGGACAAAAAATACAGAGACAAGTAGATGTTTAATTATTTATGATGTGTAAAAATCGCATTGATATGAAGCGTTATTTTAGAAGCATATGGTGTCAAATTAGTCAGGCTTGAGAGCTTGCCTTCTGGGAATTCTGGCCTTGGTTTCTTCTCTCAGTTTCTTAAGAAGTTCATGTTCTCTTGGCAAGACGTTGGTCTCCAATATGTACTGCACATATATATGTAGTGAATTAAAAGTTTCATAACATAAGAT
>NW_018209972.1:0-814 GCF_001263595.1 Phalaenopsis equestris | reverse complement strand
TTATTATTATTATTATTACTATTATTATTATTAACAAGTGTTGTAAATTGAACTCCTATGATAAAATTAAATTTAATGATGCCATTTCCTGGACAACCTAGTCAACTCGCGTGTTTCTTCACTAACCCATGTAATTGACATTGATTATTAGCTCTCTATGATGTGAGATTTGAACATTTTTATAATGGACTATTACATCAGGAGCACATAAATGATGATGAATCAATGTTTTAATGATCTAATTAACTTGAATAATTTGAATAAATTGATTTCTAAAAAGGGAACAAAAATATCTCACTAATTTCTATGGATCATGGATGGTTGGCTAATAAAGATGCAATAGGTTTCAAGATTCTAATTATTTTAGGAAAGTTTGCAACGTAAATATATTGTATTAGGATGAATAGATGGCATCAATGCCTTGCTTATTCAGAGACAATTCCAATGAGCTAATTAAATCATCACTAGCCATCAACATGTTTATCAGATGCTTGTATGACTCATATTCATCTTATTACTAATTTAATGATAAAAAAGCCCGGGTCATTTTATTTTATATTCTCCCTTGTCTTGTAGCGTTCATTACTAATGGGGACATACTTGACATTATTGCCTTAATCATTGACATACTGAGGGGATTTGTTTCCATTCTTGCTCCAAAATGCTTTTGTAAAATAGATATTCGAATAAGTTTTTAATCATGTAAGTAGTGGATTTCTTCTATTTAAGCAAATATGATAAAAAATTTCATTTTATTTTTTGGTGTTGTGGAGGGGAAGATCATCTCAAGAGATCATTTTCCTTTTTTTTTTTT
>NW_018209971.1:0-814 GCF_001263595.1 Phalaenopsis equestris | reverse complement strand
AAATTTAGGTGTTAAATATGTAAATACATAGGAATCGGGTGCTATGTATCTGTTACCCCTTTCTATAATTAAATATGTTAATGTGGCAGGTTGGCAGCTATAAAATACTTGATTTCTTAAACTAGTTTTACTGGCCTCTTTAGCTGTCCCAAAAACGTACTTTTAGGTTCATTTGGAGTAGTTTTTTTATAACTTTGCTTTCCATACACCTGTTTATTTTTATTTTCTCATTATTTCTTATAATTTTGGAGCATTTATTTACTTACCACCCAATTCCTATGAATTTGCACATAGAACGCCTGAATTTTACTCTTTACATTTATACCACCTAAATCTGTCATCAGATAAAAAATATCATTATTTAATTTTTAAAAAGTGAAATGCACCTTCCATGCATAGGGTGGTATAAATGTAAATAAATAGGAATGGAGTGGTATGTATGTAAATTTCCCAAATTTTTTTATGGTGAGAAGCTCTTTTTTATAATCAAATGTGCGACAGCATGTTAATTATAAAAAAAACCTGTTATTCAACTTTTCTCAAAAGTTGAAAATTATATAATACCCACATCAATCTTTTCCCTCAACCACTTTTACAAATAACAACTATTTCAAACATACCTTAAGGGGCTGTTTCGCCATAATTCATATTTACTTCAAATAGGATTTAAAATATTCGACAAATTCGGATTTATATTGACGGAGATGGTGCTTGCAGCACGACGGAATAAATCTTTAAATCTGCCTTGCAATCAGATTAAGTATATCTGGATTTATGCTGTAAAAGAGATGGAACACGAGAAAATTCAATTTAA
>NW_018209970.1:0-814 GCF_001263595.1 Phalaenopsis equestris | reverse complement strand
AATCAGCCTTACAATTCTCCAAACATTTACCCCAATTAAACACCCTGGAGGCTTATCATCGATCACATCATCTATTTGGTGTTATCAAAAGAAAGAAAATAAAAAATAAAGAATAATTTGCCCTTGATTTTATAGATGTATATGAATCTATAGAAATATGAAATTCTATTCAACTATATATTTTCTTTGAACAATATTGAATAACTACTTTAGAGTTATTTAGTATGAGGAAATTGAAGTATTCCAAAAGAATAACATCTTGTAGTTAATTAGAGTTCAATCATAAATATGGGAGAACACTATTGATTCATTTTATCAACATGAAACACTAGGAGATTAGAGATGTCCCCCATTTAAATAAAAGTTCTTACTTTGAATAAACCTCACAAAAACAATATATATCTATAAAATTATGAATAATAGCTCAAAAATAAATATTTTATATTTTATATGATTCAATTTATACTTTGTATACTTTGTGTAATATTATGCAAAAATTATTGCCTTGACACTTTGGCCACTATTGAGAAAACTATAAGCATAAGCCAAATACAAGAGTCCATAATCTCCAACACAATACTAACCTTCCATTAAAATACAAGAACATCAACCAAATTTCTCATTGAAATTCTAATATTATGTAACTCACATCCTTGACATCAATAAAACCATATAAAAAATTAACATTTCTTTGATAATTTTATTTTTACGGAAAATACTTATAAATATTAAATCCATCATATAAGACAAATTCGCACAATTCCAATATAATATTTTGGAATTCACACCAACTCCAATCAATTTAATATATATA
>NW_018209969.1:0-814 GCF_001263595.1 Phalaenopsis equestris | reverse complement strand
GCGAAGCGGAAGGCGTGACGGGTGTTTCCAATGGCTTGGATGATCGCCGGCTCAATCGACTCGAACCGATCGGTGACTGGCCGGATAATGTTCTCATCCTCGAAGCTAGAGAGGGTGGTGACAGCGGCGGAGAGAAGGAGGACGGCGGCGAGGAGGTTGCGGAGAGCCATATTACTTTAAAGTGGAGTGGTGGAGTGGTTCCCCTGCGTTGGGGGAGGTGGGGGTTGATATTGTGCCTGGAGCTGATGCACGTGCTGACGTCGTAAACGTTCCCTGATGATTTCTTTTTTTCAAAATGACGGGAATAGCCTTCAATGAATCGCCGGGAAGTAGGAATTATTGCGATGCGTTTCGTATCTTGCGGGGAATGCAATGAAATGATTTAGATTTAGTTATATTGTTTTTTAAAAAAAGATATTATAGAAAAATTTAATTATAATAATTGTAAAGTTATGTGCTTGAAATTGTGGTATGATGGCCGATGTGGGAGACTGTTCGATCCTAATTAATTTTTGTAAACACACCTCAAGAGTTGGAGCTAAGTGAAGCAGAAGAGAGTAGAGAAATTAAAAAAATGAGGCAAGAGTTATTGTGAAGAAAATCGGAGAAGAGAGTAGAGAGAATAAAAAAATGAAGCAAGAGTTATTGTGAAGAAAACAGAGAAGTGTCCTTTTATTCGTATTTATCTCTTATTTATACGACAAATTTTGTAAAATTATAAAAATCAGGGAACAGTTATGGAAATTATTCTTAATATCATTAATGCTCTAATTAATTGCATGTATTTCATTTCATATTTGTACTACAATTTGAA
>NW_018209968.1:0-814 GCF_001263595.1 Phalaenopsis equestris | reverse complement strand
GAGTAAATATAATTTCACGTTTTATATGATGCAGAACAAGATCTAGGAATTTCTAATAAAATCTAAAATGAGGTATACAAAATCACAAAAAAGGGATAAATTTGTAGTATACAAATTTTTATTTAACAATTTCATCTCTATCGATGAATATATGAAAATAAGGAAATATAGGTTAAATGGCCTGGATTATTTTTATGTGATCATTTTAGTACCAAACTATAAATGAATTCAGTTTAACCCTTTGACCCCTCAAATCTGATCCAAAGTAGTCCATACTTGCAAGATTATATAGAACTTCAAGTTCTTACATAGACCCACGAAGAATTTATCCAAAAAAGTTGTCAATTAACACTTAACACTGTACTCAAAGAATTCAAAAAAAGAGCAAAGGAAATGACTAAAAACATAGAGAACAACTAACATAAGAAGACAAATATGAACCAATTTTTTAGCCAAAAAACTAACAAGATGTGGAACTAGACCAACACAAACATTTGAGAACGCCCACATTATATGATGTAACGATTCATTTTTAGATGTCATTGAATGGAATGCCATTAGCGCCGACTTATTGAGACAAGGAGAAAACATAGGAAAAGAGTATCAATTATAGAAATTTTCAAGATGAGCACCTACTAGATACACACCTAACACTGACATTATTCCACAGCATCACTGAAGAACTTCACATATTGTAGCAAATCTACTTCAGAAAATTCTTTGTTTCAATTACTATTTGCATTATTTTCTTTTACTACTAATAGGTGGTAGCTTAATGAATTAGATTATAGTGCTTTGCTTAGTAAGTTTATTG
>NW_018209967.1:0-814 GCF_001263595.1 Phalaenopsis equestris | reverse complement strand
TTTTTTTTAATTAGTATTAAAAGTAATAGAAAATTTCTTTTGCAAAATGCACGGGAAATCTATTGGTTTATTTTGTGCTACACTACATAGATATAAATATTTAATTAATTATATAATCAAACATAACATATAAAATAATATACTATCTAGGAAGATAGAAATAACATTTTACGATGGATTTTATCATTCAAATAAGAGAATTTTTTACATTCGACGGATCTGCATTTAAATTAAAAAAACTTTCCTCTACTAAAACCAAAGCTTAGATAGAATTTGGAAGGATAAACCCCTATAGTTAATTACATCTTAAGAAAAAAATTTTATTTAGAAAATTTTTTATTAAGGTTGTGGTTATATATTCCAGAATTTAAAATTTTACATTTTCATGATCATTTATTTGGAAATTCAAATGAGATAGATGAAAGTGGAACAGTTCTTTCTGGAATCTAATAGAAAAAAAGTATTAAGTGTCGAGATACAAAGAAGCTCAGTGATACTTCTACTATCATATTATTTAGATTTACCAACTTTGAAATTGAAGATATTTTAATATTTGAGTTTTCATTTTATTAGATTGTTAGTATATCCCACAATATCATGTCGTAAGAAAGTTTGGGAACTGAGGATTTATATCATAACTGACAAAAAACCTCAAAATTCTAAGACTAAAGATGAAGTTTATGAAATAAATAGAACCTTGAAACCTCATCTAATAAGAAAACACAGTAAACAGAGACTTATAACACAACCATACAATGGATTAAGCAAGCTCGACATGACTGAACTTACAACCCTACCTAGATAAGTTTACCAT
>NW_018209966.1:0-814 GCF_001263595.1 Phalaenopsis equestris | reverse complement strand
ATGTATCAAGCAAACAGTACTTTAGCTAACTCTAAGGAAATATAGATAAACCTTATCTACCCTACGAGGTCAAATCAGATAAATAATATCATCATCTATACCTTATATCATATTCATTCAAGGCCCAGATGACAAACCTAATGACCTTGTTCTACTGAGCTACAATTGTTTCAATATACATGACTCTTGCCCTTTGTAACCTTAGAAGGTCTAAAGATCCCACTTATGCTTAACCTTTAGTCCATAACCAAACTAAAATATACCTAAGCCCATCTTAAGTGGTTTAGTGAATTCCCTTTTCCCTAGGCTCTTTTAACATATGATAGTTGATCTAAAGAGTCCTTTAAAAACCATAGCATAACCTAAGACGGATAGAGGACAATCCCAATTTAGGAAACCCATTTAAATCCATTAAAGATATTATTGATTCTTAGTAAGGATAACATGACAAGGCATTTTACCGTAGGGTGAAGCGTACACATCATTATATTCTAGGACACCTTACATCAATATATTCTAAAACACCTTAAATGGTAAATTTACATTAAAACAAACAATGTTCCTTCATAACATGCATCAATTAATGATGATTAGTGTAAAAGTTGCAACCACATTCTTCTACATCAACTACATTACATTTATCTTCACCATCACTTCATTCATCTTGGCAATTAATTGAGAAATTTTTTTTGTCCTGTCCATCATTTAACGTTATATTTATTTTGTGTTTAGGTTAATGCAACAATATCAAAAAGTACTTGTTCATCATCAACATCATCTATTCTTCTTGTTCCACTTATTCACCTTTACAGAG
>NW_018209965.1:0-814 GCF_001263595.1 Phalaenopsis equestris | reverse complement strand
TTCTCCATCAAACCTCTCAATAAATGTATAGCTTAACTATGGAATTCTCATTAATTCGTTTGATTTGTTGAGGTCATAAACATGTTTGGAAATATGATATAATTTTCAATTTAAATTTGAGATTTTTCACTATTGTGAAGATTTCACAACAGATTTATTTTATGTCTGGAATTTGTTTCTATGAGGGATGTTTTTTTATTTAAAGATTGAAATTGAAAAAGATTCTTTTCCATGCTCGTTGCTTGGTCGTCTCTATGAACTATTTTTGCCAGTATTTGGCCTTTTTTTTCAAAGCATGACTTAGCCAAATATTCTTGGGGCAGCTCCACACTTGTTACACTGCCGCATCACCGCCACGAAAGCACCTTAAAATTGTACGTCACCGATGACACTAAAACGCATGCATTGTTGTTGCAACGTGTAGTGTATATATTTTGTTTATGCTTTTGTCTACATTTGCTGCGCGATATATATTTATATGTAAAGAAACTATAATTTTATGCATATTGAAGCATGAATTTTGTTTTATTTTATTATCTTTATGGTGGTTTATTGAATTAAAAAAATAGAAAGCATTTACTTTTTAATCCTGTCATCTTCATGTGAATTTTAAATTTGTCCAAATGAAGGGGCTATTTGGTTAGATGCTAAAGTAGTGCATTTCATTTTTTTTGACAGGACATTTGAAAATCTAATAGTTTGGTTAAAAATAAATAAATTCATTGTAAATTTGTGATGCATGAAATACCTTGGAAAGGGGGAAAAATGGTAGGGCTTTGTCCAGTTAAAATAATCTATTAAGAATGGTGAGTAT
>NW_018209964.1:0-814 GCF_001263595.1 Phalaenopsis equestris | reverse complement strand
ATCGAGAAATTGATCAAGGTCGGGAAGCTTAAGGCATTTGTAGCTCCAAAGCAATGACATGGGGAGGAGAGAAAGCTTTGGTAGAAGATATTTTAGACAAGTCAGTTCGAGCACATGTCATCCACATCGTTGACGTTATTTCTACCAACTTTGAAGGAGGCAAAAACTCATCCCATCGAGACAGTCTAAAGAGGTATTAATCAAAAGAATTATGCGCAGCCACCCTTTCTCCCTGACACAACTCGCATCCCCCATCACCTTCACCTGTGAGGATTCATCCACCAAGGGGAATCCCAACAACATCATTGATATCGATGCATTTATTATCAACCATCAAATTAATAACAACCTTATCGATACAACAACTTCGTGAACATCATGCTCAAATCAGTGTCTGAGAATAAGGATCTAAAAAATAACTGACTAATCGCAATTGTATATATGATATATGGTTTTTTCATTGAGATGAAAGAAGTGTTGAGAATCGTCATTGTGTCAGTCACTTTAGGAGAAAATGACTAAAAATATGTGATCACGGAGGACTTCACAGTTGTTGACTCGCTACTCACATATAATGTCTTTTTTGGGTGCCTCCTGCTTAGATCTTTTAAGGTAATTACCTTTATTTATCATGTGCTAATGAAGTTTTCAGATGACAAGAAAGTAATCACTGCCCAAGGCAATCTCGAGCAGTTTCACACTTGCTATCTTCAGACGATCAGAAGCAACGGACAATGGTTTTCTAAGCTCAACAACTGACGTAAATAGAATTTTGAGACCAATGAGATCACTCATAAGTAGGGCTGTAAAAAAA
>NW_018209963.1:0-813 GCF_001263595.1 Phalaenopsis equestris | reverse complement strand
TATATATATATTGAAGTTTAGGTGTTAGGAATATAAAAATTGTGTGATTTGTATGTAAATCTTCAATTAAACACCATTTAATTTTTTTTTTTTACTTTTAAATGAATTTAATTGCAAGTTCATTCATACTATTTAATCTCAACTCTAGCCTTATTGGGTATAAATTAGTTACTATAATAGATTACTTCACAAAATAACTACTTAATCACACTCTTAGGAAGGTTTTGGGTTTCAGGAAATTGTCTTTGAAAATCAAAGATCTAACAATGTTAAATTGCATAAAGAGCAACATTAAAAATAATAAAGAAAATGATGTTTTTTAAAGGAGTAAGCATATATATAGCATAATCAAATGAAATCAAACTATGATAAACTCGCCAAAAAAAAATTGATCGATGCGACCTTGAAGGTTCAATATCGACCGAGATGAGCATTTGCAATATAGGCGCCAATAATGGGGGTCATCCACTGTGTTCCGACCCACTTGGTAACATTATTTGATGATGGCACAATGTCCTCATGGAGCTTATTTGTCAAATAGAGCAGCAAATTAACGAAAAACCATAATAAGTCATCATCGTAAACACCTCATAAAATGCATGTATATATAAACCAATAACTATCATTTTATAAAATAATTATATCAAAGGCAACGTTATTTATAGAGAAAATAAACATTTTTTTTTATTATTATCATGTATGTAAATGTTTATTTTCTTTTGGAAAACTACAAAAATAGGTGATCATATAAGACTAACTTATCTCAAGTCACCCATGGGGCTTTAGCGCTCTTCCTTGACACTAAATCAACCT
>NW_018209962.1:0-813 GCF_001263595.1 Phalaenopsis equestris | reverse complement strand
GGATAACCCAGGACCGCGTGGCCCCATGAAATGTACCACATACCAAGAAGGTGGTGTATCTCAGATGGATGACAGAAAGATCACTCCTGAAGAAAACATATAATCAGATCAGCTTGAACGAACTTGTCACTTTCCAACTCAGATAAATTGAGAAAGTGGAACAGATTCTCCGGTTCCAAGACAGTTGTTGTGCACCTTCAGCAAATAGCTGCCCAACCTCATAGTCACATGTCCTAACAGCTGCTCGGCCACACCCATGGGTTCCATGGGTAATATTCATGTACAGACTAGAATTCTCCCGTTGTACCCATGTATTTTAGAGTTACAGTGAGTAAATCTACAATAACCCATTCTTATAAATAGGGGGTCCACTTCATGAATAAATGTTACATGAATTAACTGTTTATTACTACATTATTTGTCTCCCTCCCTCGCCCTCTCATCTTTTATTGCTCTATTTCTTAGGCATGCCTCCCAGACATATTTGGATTGAATATTCAAAAAGGTGTGGTGAGCGTTGAGTCATGCTGATGACAAGAAGAGAGCGCAATGATAAGCCCTCCAATGAAAGCAAAATACTTGACACACCCTAATTTTGTGTGTAGGGGTCTCTTACAAGTGTACTTGTCATATCAGTAATATCAAATTTTGAGGCAATTAGATTTAGGAGAAGTTTTATCCTACTAAAGTTGGACTTAGCTTGGAAGTAAAGTTGGTTAAAGGCTTAGCTAACTATTGCTACTGAATTACAAACTACTCTTGAAGATTTACCCTTACTGAAATTCTACTAAATATATTTGAATTGGTGATAAT
>NW_018209961.1:0-813 GCF_001263595.1 Phalaenopsis equestris | reverse complement strand
AATATCTTATGGAGTCTTCTTGTTAATAATAATAGAGGGAGATTGATTCACTAAATAATAAACCGTAGATACAAATTTAGCTTAATATGACTTAGATAGCTTGACATTAGATAATATGCAATAAATATTTACTATTATAGTCTTGTTCATTCTCTTTGTCACACTATTTTACTGTGATGTGTGTTGAACTGTGAAGTCTTTTAGAATTTCTTCGGATTTACAATTGGCACTAAATTCTTCTAAACATAACACCAACCCGTTATCGATACAGAGACGTTTGATCTACTTTCTAGTTTGTTGTCGATCATAATCTTCCACTCCTTAAAGCGGTAAATACATCGCTCTTCTACTTTAAGATGAAAAACTTAACTTTTCTTTAAGAAATTATCAATGAGCGTTAGCATATATTTGACACCACCTTCAGATGGTACTGTAGATGATCCCTAAATATCATAATATATGTAATTTAGTATTTCTTGGCATTGTGAATGTTAATATTGAATTTAACTCTTCTCGATTTTCCATGCATACAATGCTCACAAAACTTCATTTTAGTAATATTATTACTATTTAGAAGTCATCTTATGCTCAATTAAGCCCTCCCATTCTCATTCAGATGCTCTTGGCACATATGCTAAAGTTTGGTTATTTCATCATTTGACATGAAAGAAGAAGTAACTGTTGCATCACCTATCACCATAAAGCCTTGCAAAATATATAGTCTAATAGGCATATTATGTCCTTTCATCATAACAAGAGAGCCTTTACCTACCTTAAAACTCCACTTTTACGATAGTAGTTATAACATTTTAG
>NW_018209960.1:0-813 GCF_001263595.1 Phalaenopsis equestris | reverse complement strand
CGGTCCGGATCGGACCCCGCACGCCAGCTGCGTGCGGTGCCCGATCCGTATGGAGTAATTTTTCGTGAGAGAAAGGAGTGGCGGCTAGGGTTTGACTTAGATATCAGAAAAAAAGAATTTTTCAAAACCTAATTTGTTCATTAAAATTATGTGCTAGATATTACAATGTTTTACGAGTAAACCTCTATTCTTCTCCAACATTCCCTTTTTTTTCTGAGTAGACTCTAAATAAGGTCAAATTTTCAACAAGGCATACTGATTCGATCCATTTAGCTCATCGGCAAAATAATATCGAATTGTTCAAATTTGTCCGCTTAATAAGCAAATCAAAACACCAACATTTGAGTCAAATGAGTTATATAAAAATAAAATAGCATTTACATACTATTCTTATGTATTTACATACCTCACCCCTAAACATTCATATTTATACAAATTGCTCAATTATTTAATATCACATCAAATAACACTTATCACTTTTGCTAAACACTCTTTTTAGTTAAAACATCAAAATGCTATGTACATAAATATAAAATTCTTGGTATTAGTTATGCAAATACATAAGAAATTGGTGCTACACCTAAATTTCCCCAAAAAAATTTTAATAGCCATGTGCAATAGTTAGTGCAACCTTAGTAAACCAACACAGAGTTTCTCCATTCTCACTTTTAATTATTTTTAAAAAAGCTAAACAAAGTTCCCCGACAATACTTAAAACCATTTTGTAAACTCGTCGGATTAGCACTAATCCATAGGAATCAGGGCACACAATCGCTTAGATGCTAAACAATCAATTGGGCCTTTAATAATGCA
>NW_018209959.1:0-813 GCF_001263595.1 Phalaenopsis equestris | reverse complement strand
GATTTAGGAGTGCTCTCCTCAGCGAGCATGTACTTATTGGCCATGCCCAACAACTCGACAAAGTTTTTAGGTTCTTGTACGCTGAGGTCGAAACAGATTCTTTATGACCTCAGTCTTTGCTTTAAAACAACTTGTGTCATTTCAGCTCAGAGGTTATTTAACTTCAGCATTTCCCTCTGGAAATGAAGAATATAAGAGTGTAGGCTCTCATTCGGCCCCGCTTCATCTTCCATAGGGCCTATGTGCTATTCTTTAGTGCTCAGGCGTTCGTGAACTGTGCTAAGAAAATCCTTTGGAACTCTGAAAAGCTGTTGATGCTTCCGTTCAAAAGCAAGGGTAACAATTCAAGGTTGACAATCTCTGAGTGTTAAAGAACAATCAACACTTGAACGCATCTTAAAACTTCAGTAGGCATGTCACCAATTCGAATGAGGCAATATGGTCATTGGGATATGATAGCCCTAGATATGCATCCAACGTAGGAAGCTTAAACTTCTCAGGGGTTCAGATCTCAAGAAGTGAAGGGAGAAAGGATTCTCCGCCTGTCGTGGTGTTTCATGAGCCCAAGTTGCTCCTTATCCACTTGTGCTGATCACGTACTGCCCTTACACTACGAGTCATTGGCCCTCTTGAGGTTGTTGTTCGATCTTCTATCATTGTGCGCTGACACAGCCTCCTACTGTTGGTTCTGCTCCTGGGGGGCTCGACTTCCTGCGATCTGGCTCGACACCTGGTCCATGATTCGATTTCTTATCTCTTGCATCCCTCACTGTATGCGTTCATCTATATTTTCTCATGCGGGTTCTACGTCAG
>NW_018209958.1:0-813 GCF_001263595.1 Phalaenopsis equestris | reverse complement strand
TAGTGACATGTCAAGTAGGGATCAATTCATTATGTTCATTTACTACAATTGCGCTCCCCCTTTCTTAGGTACATATTGGATAGAGCTAACCCAGGCATTATCTAAAATGGGATAAATAATACCTGCATCAAGCCACTTCAATATTTCCTTCTTGCAGACTTCCTTCAAGCAGGGTTTAATCTCCTTTGTGTATTTGGAGGGTTTATGGTTATATTCCATCAGGATCCTATGCATACATAATAAAGGACTTATCCCCTTTATATCTGCTAGGGTCCATCTAAAAGCTTTCTTAAAGCCCTCAGAATGTTTATCAAATTTTCCTCTTGAGAATTAGTTAAATATGTGATATGATAACCAGTGATGTAGATGGCTTTTTTAAGCAAACATGCTTTAAATATCTGAGAAGCACCTTTAATTAAAGTTCAGGTGGTTCCTCAATCAGAAGGAACCACATTTACAATTTTTGGTTGCATCCAGAATTTCAAACCTCTCCCTGACTATTTTTTACTTATATTCAACCAAAAGAGCCGAGTCTTCCATAGAGTCTGTAGATTTCTCCTTATCCAAATATGACTCTACTGATTTGACTTCATAATTTTCTAAAAATGGCTACTACACAAATAATCAATAATATCCATTCGAAAACACGCATCTTCATTTCTCGGAGAAGGATACTTCATAGTTTTTAACATATTAAGAGTAGCCTCCTAATCATTTACCCTCATAGTTAACTCACATTTTTGCACATTTATCACAGCTTGGCTAGTGGCTAGGAAAGGTCTTCCTAAAATAATAGAAATTTCTTTATCTTTC
>NW_018209957.1:0-813 GCF_001263595.1 Phalaenopsis equestris | reverse complement strand
CTTCCCCTTCCCCTTCCCCTTCCCCTTCCCCTTCCTAACTACGCCCCCTGTCAAGAATTCTGCATCAATCGAATCCCCCGCATCATTCGCTTCCCTTTTCTTCGATCGGCCGAACACCTTCTTCTTCCCAATCTCCGCCGACATCATTCGCATCCTCTTAGCGCATCCGCTTCCCTCTTCCCCGCCAACGAGTTTCCTCTCCCTCTTCCTCTCATACAAACTTTTCACCTCCAAGCTGTGCTTCCTGCAGAAGCGTCTTCCAGGCGCCGCCATCTCATTGGACTGACAATCACCCTCCCCCTTCTTACCACACCGTTCAGGCGGCTGTAAATCCATCGATCCGGACAAAGAAAAACACCCGATTCCAGAATAAAATCCCCGCTCACTCAAACCTCTCGCGGGCACTGCGTCAGTCTGCAATCTACGAAAGAAAGAACTCCAAAATTTCAAATTTTAACCAAACCGGAGAGAGATGATCGAGCAGGAAGAAGACTTCAGGTCGCCCCCTTGGTGTTTCCGATGAAGACTTTCCTTCCACTAAATTTCCTGTATAGGGCAAATGTACCGCTGGGCGACGCCCATTGCATTAAACCATAGAGTCATGAATGCAATCCAGCCACATAATTTTACTGAATTTTGTTTTGGGATAATTGCATACACAGCATTCTAAACATTGATATTTACAAACTAAGCATCAGATTATTTTTTTTTTAAGTATTGGACCAATGTATGTATTTACATTATTATGATCAAATTATTGAGATTTTATAAAAATGAAAATTATATGTTGGGTTTTTATCAAGAATTCTGATA
>NW_018209956.1:0-813 GCF_001263595.1 Phalaenopsis equestris | reverse complement strand
TTCGCGAACAACGAGTCATTTTGACAGCCCTACTTTTAAATCTAATGGATTCACCACAACTACTTAAATTTTTTTATTTCAACCACCCAAAAAACACCTAAAGCTTTAAATATAATTGATTGAACACTCGTATTTCAAAATGAAATAAATTTTTCTATGGTTAAAATGTGAATTTTAAGTTTAGGTGGTCATAACATTATATTTAAAATTTTGGAAGGTTGGTGTATAAAAATTTCTTTAAAAATTTTATTTTGTTCTATTGAGACAAGTGAATAGAAAGCTATGTTTTAGAAAACAATTTTTATGCATGAATGATTTTAATAATTTTAAGTTATAAGCATCAAAACACTTGATATAATAGTAGTATTTATAACTTATTTTGATCAACTAAATTATTAATGAAAAAATGTTTTTTTAAAATACTATTAAATTAATCGGAAGCACGCATACAACGTATAATTTGAATTTAAACAAGTGATCGGAGAAAGATGAACACTCCAAAAAGTAATTTAGTAAAAGGAAGTCTATCAATTCAAGGAAGAAAACTCAAAAACACAAAGTATTATGTTTAAATGATGGTAGAGAAGCAAACAAGTGGTTAAAAAGTCGAAGAAAGGAGAGTTAAGAAATTAGATAATGGCAAAAATTTCATGCACCACCGCACTATCCTAAATCTAAGCATGGTGTGGTTAGTCAAGACCTACTAAACATAATTTGACACATCTCATAACCCTTAAAATCTAAATAACAAAAAAAAAGGTCCAAAGTACATCAAGATATATTTACCCGAACAACATAAGAGACCCTACGTGC
>NW_018209955.1:0-813 GCF_001263595.1 Phalaenopsis equestris | reverse complement strand
TTCTAATAGGATAATTCATATCGCTTAAAATGGTAAAGCAACAAGCAATACTCATTTCCCTAGTACAACCACATCTCAAACTAATGATAGTTAAAGCCTTGTCACAAAAAGTGTTGATTCATGCAACCTAGACCTATAGAAGAGTCTAATCAAGTGCCCCCTTCGTGGCCAAAATCATCAAGCGTAGCTGCGTTGCGGCATGGCGTCGCATCCCCGCTGAGGTGTCACTTGCCAACTCAACTTTGCAAAAATGCTCATCCAATTGGGAGTCATCTGGCTCTTGCATGGCCAGGTGTCGTGACTACGTTGTCATGGCACTTGCCATCTGACGCTCCTCAGAGTCCGTGTGAGTTACTTGAAAGTGATCAAACTTGCATCGAGGTATTCCAGAGAACCTCAAGAGCTCCCAAAATGGGAAGAACGTGCAAGTCATAAATAACAAAGAGCGCGTCAAAAGAATATACAAGAAGTGTACACATACCCTCCTTAAGGTATCCTTTCCCCTCCTTATGGTGAGGGAACAGAAATGATCATAATCCATGAAATACGATCCCAATTCAATGGAGGAAATCATACATATATAGTTTCCTTGAATTGAGGGTGGGGAATCATCATGAAATGCACATCCCCTCGTAGGGGGGGCATTGGTGAATCACACGTACAATTTTATACATAGTACAACTACAATTAATACAAAAAAAAAATTAATAAAGAATATCAACTCAAATGTAGTAATGTTACCGCATTTTAAAAGTGACACACACATTTCCATGCAACTGTTTAAAGCACCAAAGTGCTCTGTATGTAAAAAAA
>NW_018209954.1:0-813 GCF_001263595.1 Phalaenopsis equestris | reverse complement strand
ATTTAGTTGCATAGTGGATGGAAAGCATGCTTCCAAAAAATAATAAAAATAATCTGCATTCAATCATTTTATAGGTAAGAACGATATTATTTGACCAAAGGAGTTCAAGGCCATGTTGATTTCTTATTACATTTAAATGAAAACTAAAACCCAACATAATATTATTTAATTCATATTTTCTATTACAAGCAACAAAACTGGTCCACAAATAAAATTACTTTTATCTTGTTTCAGACAGGGATTACCATCACAATTGCAAGATAACAAAACATGGCAAATCCACCAATAAAACACCAAAGATTTAGCAATAAAATGAGCTCATTTTTACGAACAAGCAAACGAAAAATGCATACCCACTATCATTTATTTCTTAAAATAAAAATGCTATAGCATAAAAAGTGAAATAAACTATTAATATTCTCCACTTATAACCACGTTTTCTCTTATAGTAACCAAAACCATATATCTTGGTTTATAGAGTCCTACTAATATAATTAATTAATATAATTAAACCAACCTTAAACTTCAGAATAGAAGGATATCATATGTAGAAAAAAAATTCATTGAGTTAAAACAATCAGTGTCTACTTACCTAATACAGAGTGGAGGAGCAAGACGAATTATGGTGTCGTGCGTAGGCTTCGCAAGGATGCCTCTTTCCTTCAGTTTAAGGCACAAGTCATAAGCAGACACAGGAGAAAGGGCTTCGCTTGTAAGGTCTATTGCATTGAGCAAGCCTCTCCCACGAACTTCTTTAATAATTTGTGGAAATTGCAGTTGAACCCTCATTAACTGATTCCTAAATTCTTGACC
>NW_018209953.1:0-813 GCF_001263595.1 Phalaenopsis equestris | reverse complement strand
TTTTTTATCATTTTAGATCGCAAATGACAATATCTATTTCACATGTCTTTTAAAGAAGCATAGCTAAATGGTGAAGTTTCTTCAAATGAACCCTTAGCCTAACTTATTTGAAACTCTATCGCCGCTCAAATTCCAAAAAGAAAAAAAAAAATAGTATGTTACATATATATGACTTTAAAACTCGACTATTTGTGCGCTTTTTTGAATTTTGATAAATAGATAAATGAACTTTTATTGTTGAGATAAGCATCTAAATTGGACAAAACTTATTGATATCATTATCATCTTCATCTTCATCTTCATCCAAATCCAAACAAATCTAAATCAATCAATCATAAGAATAAATAAATATTTCTTAAGGTCACTCGGAGGGTTAGACATCTTCCTAGTCTAGTTTGCTCAATGGAATGAATGCCACAAGATCAAGATTATTCAATTATACTATGATCAAGGCATCAGAATATTTTAAAAAAAAAAAATCATGTGCAATTAATGGGGTTCAACTCCAATCAATTGATTGAATTTCCTATTTTCCAGAGCAAATGATTATGGTGACCCTCAAAAAATTTCATAACTAGCATATACTTCTACACATTCAGGAGGCCAAAGGCAAACTTGAAAGAAGAATCAAGGAAAAAGAACTATTGGACTTAGAGATATTAAGAGAGACATTCAAAACAAAATGTTGGCATTCATCATTATCAACAAACCAAATGTCTCTTGCCACCAAAAATAATGACATCAGCTCTCATCAACAACATCAAAAGCTTCTTGTTGTTAACAAAGCTGACACATATCAACGTTCTTTTTTTT
>NW_018209952.1:0-813 GCF_001263595.1 Phalaenopsis equestris | reverse complement strand
AAAAAAAAAAGAAATATGAGACTTTATTTAAAATAGTAACTTAACTAAAATAAAATATTAGTGTTACTAAGAAAGTCATAAAACCTAAAGGGAAAACATTTAAGCTACCCTCAATTTCTTAGAGGGGCCCATATTCCTTGCTCTGGCTAGATTTGCACCATTACGGACCATCTCCCTACCACCTCGAGTCCATCGTGCACTTGCTTATCCAAGCTCGGGCTAGCGCACGCTTTACAACTGCACTTCGAAGCCCCATCTACCCATAGCATTTAGCCTATTCCCAGAACAAGTTTTGATGGCTTTCCTTTTTGCTTTTCATCTGAATTTGATAATAATTCTTTTAATTAATAAGAAAAATATTCACATAATGAATCTTATAAAACTCATATATTATGCTTCAAACAAATAATATGATCAACTAGTCTTACTTTATGTTATGTCATTCATCTTTTTTTTTTTTAATTTTACACTTAATTATTGTAAAAATTTTGAATCGAAACATTATAATCAAATTTTCATACTGTTGAATTTATTTTGAGATAAACACAATTCAAAATTTTAATATTTTAAATAAAATTTTAAAATAAATTCAATTTTTTTGAGACTCATCAAATTAAAAGAAATTAGTCATAATATATTATGACTGAAACTTTTTCTTGGTTTAATATTATTGTATAAAAATAAGGGTCAATATAAATAAGTTGAACTTGAGCTAACACATAAGTTGATTGGCTCAATTTCTTATACGAACGACTCAAATTTATTATCTCACGTGTGAGCATTCAAACACAACTCGTGTGCACCACCTACTTC
>NW_018209951.1:0-813 GCF_001263595.1 Phalaenopsis equestris | reverse complement strand
TCAATTCCTATTTATTTACAAATCTAACACCAAAATTTTAATTTTATGAAAATGTATATTACACTTGTAAAGTTTGGTGTGAGATATGTAAATACATAAGAATTAGCCTATGTATAAGAATTGTCTGACATGGAAGTAAATTCCCTCTCGTTCTTTTTAAATGCAATTTCACATATTATATATTTACCCCAGGGGCTACGGTGTAAAGTTTTTTTAGAACATTTTAGTCGCAGGAGGACAATGTAATTTTCCACATTTTAGAAAAAATGCGTGTTATCAAGTCAAAGCATTCTCGCATATTTTTTTCAAATTATTAGCCAATTATATTTCGTTCAACGAGACAGCACTGATGTCACATTGTCAAAGCTGGTGATGTGATTCTCATAATTATATATATATAATGTGCACGTCTCGTGAGTTGTTGGATGGCAGCTTCCGCATAAGTCTTACGTGTTATGAGTTTGAATCAATCTAGGTCGACTTAACACGTATCGGGTAGATCGATACGTGTTACCGTCTATCTTGAAATATATATGTTTATATACCACAACAATTTATGTTGTTTAAATTTCTACATCTAATATTTTATTTTTACAACCAAGTCACCATATCTAGGCATATGAATCATATTTTTATTTTAAAATTTAATGATATTGATATTTTTGTATGTGATATGAAATATTTGGATGAAATAAGGGTTAAAATGAAGATTTAGCTGTTTGATTTGTAAATACATAAGTAATTGTGTGGTATGTGTGTAAATGTGCCATACATATAATTTTTGTAATGTTCTTATTAATAATATGGTCATTG
>NW_018209950.1:0-813 GCF_001263595.1 Phalaenopsis equestris | reverse complement strand
AGAAAAATATAAAAAAGAAAATTACCAATCTGCATCTGAGAGATTCTGTTGGGGTCATGAAGAACTATAACAGTCTTTGAAGCAACAATCACAGAAATCTTTTGGATCCCATCTAAGGGTTTCAGAATATTCTCAATCAGAGGAATTTCAGACGAACAACAGAGCCCCAGCACATCAAAATAGCTCTTTTCAGTTCTGCTCTCATTCCCCATCTTCATTCTCCCCTGAACCCTTAATAAAAACAGAAAATATTAATCAAAATTACATTTTTTTATGTCATAAAAGAAAAAAAAAAGCAAAAAATAGAACTTGGAGATGAAACTTAACAAAAATACCTGCCTCAGAGAAGAGTGGAATAGAGGAAGAGTAGAAGGAAGTGGGAACTGCTCTATGCCTTCTATTGTGAAGGAATGGAGATTAGGAATTTCTACAAATGGAAGCGGAGCAGTTCCGCACTAAATTTTGTGAGAGGGTTTGTTTTATAAAAACGAAAATTATTATGGACTGTTTGGATAAAAGTGAGATAAAAACTTTAAAAAATTCAGTAAATTGATAATTTGTTTGGGTGCTTATTTCTAGATTTCATATATATTTGAGCGAGAAAATTTTTAATTTTAATTTAAATCTATATTTTTATTGTTCTGTTTAACTGAATCTAAACTGGAATTCAGTTTCCTATCGAAAATGGGGTAGCAGAGCCTGAAGTGTAATTTTCGCATTGTTGATGGCTTAGTTTGCAAAACTGAAAAAAACAAGGATGCCGTAAAGACTCAAAGACTCTGGGATCTTTGCCAATTTCCACAATGGCACAAA
>NW_018209949.1:0-813 GCF_001263595.1 Phalaenopsis equestris | reverse complement strand
ATATGATCTGATTGTCATCGTCTACAAATCATTTGTTATTTGATTGCATATCATGAATTATTAGAGGTTTCTTGTTATCACATATGAGTTGACTCTCTTTAGAGTGAAGTAGTGGTGTAGTAGAGGAGTATAAGTCAATCAATCAAACTCATTTTCCATTGACAATTGTTCTGATTTGCACAAATCATGTCCAAGTGGCTTGATGTTTGGTTCACTTAACCATCACTAGCTGACACTTGCCTTTCATTATCTCAATCTTCAATTCATATCAAACCCTTTAGGCAAACGTGAAAAAATAAATGTTAAACTATATACAAAGCTACTAAACACAAAATATAAAAATGTACATATTCTTAAAGTCATAAAAAATTCATTCAAAATTTTTTACATTTTAAATTTTTTTATAGAAGTTAAATCACCTGGCTAACTAACCATCTTACCTTACTACTCTGAAAAATAAGAACATCATGTTAGGTAAGTTACAAGCTCAATGAAATAATAAAAAATATTTAAAATTTTGCAATCAGTGCAATTTTTAAAGGAGTATTGTCGAGTCGTACCATCAAGCAACTCGGTGAGGCATACAAACGCACCTTATTTTAATTTCGCTAAGTATGTGACTTCGCTTTTAGTTATTTTTTCTCGTATGTTAGAACGTAGAAGTTTCCAATACAAACTGAAGTCACACTCCCACGTGCAAGAACTTCCCTCTCCCCATTTAGGCCTCCTATCGTCGTTGCCGTCGCTTGCTGCTTTCACTATAATAGGGCTTGCTTCTGCTGTTATAGCCACTCACCGTTGCATCCATCATTG
>NW_018209948.1:0-813 GCF_001263595.1 Phalaenopsis equestris | reverse complement strand
TTAATCAATTAAAGATTAGATAAATAGAAATAAATATATTTATAAAATAGTTTAGTATTTTCTAAATGGACCTAAATTGTCAAATAAACTTATGCATGGAAGGTCATGTATAATTAATACAATTAAGGGCAACTTTTAAAACTGTATTCCTTTGAAGTGAAGTATAAGATGTAGTCTATATGGTGGATTGTAGTCACCTCATAGTCGCGAGCAAAAAAGATGAATAAATAAAGCACTCGCGAAATTATATATGTAAGTTTTACTTCATTTACAAACTTTTATTAAAATTTTAAGTGGCTTATTTCATGGCAAATTTATGAATATTATATGTGCTTACCCTTAGCTTCGAAGGAGAGCATAAATATAATGCCATGGTTTGCATCTATTTTTAGTCCGTTATAGTTAAATACCCCTAACAACTCAATTAGTCTATAAAAGCATTTGAAAAATAATTTTACATTGGCTTGTAAGGTCTGCACTTGAACAGAAGAGAGATCAAATTTATGCATTGTCATGGTTTGCATCGATAATGAGATCACACAAATCATCCAATGTATGTTATTTCACCTCATTAAAGAGTATATGAGCTCCATATCCGCGTAGTACCTATAAAACATTTTTCTACTAGTGGCACATGTTATAGCTTTCTTCAGGCCACTTGAACGAGTCATTTTTCTGTCTTATTGTACATACATGTCACTACTATGCAATAACTAAAGAACAATTCATCTAACATGAGGCTTGATTCATAGGTTATTGGTGGCAATGTTTTGGCGCATTAATTAACATAGATAAAACATGCAATGTAAAAAA
>NW_018209947.1:0-813 GCF_001263595.1 Phalaenopsis equestris | reverse complement strand
TTACATACATAACACCCAATTCCTATGTATTTACACCTAAACTTCACATTTCATCAAAAAAAAAGGTTGCTTTTGAAATTTTATTATGAACGTCTTAGGAGTATATGAAAAAAAAAAAGTACTTCCAAAAGGACATAAAAAAGATAGTAAAGCTAAATTTGCATCACATCAGACAGAATGATAGAATCAACCAAAAGGTTGCAGCATACAGAAGCTTCAGTCTCACATGAATATATCAATTTGTCAGAAATGCAATCAGAAATTAAAGTTTAAATAGGTTACTACTAGAAATTATGGCCATAAACATAAAGGAGACAAGCTTATAACGGTTAATGCAATGGAGAATAGGTATTGTTGGCTTTAGGAATGCATTTGAGAACATGTATTTCAATTTAATTAATAGAAAGAAGGTTGCATATTACATTTATTTGAATTAAACAGTTTATACATCTTCGATCAAATTAAGGATTTCTGAAATCTATATTTACACTAGAGGTTTTCCAGTAAACTCCATTTCAAACTGAGAAAGATTACAACTATCTGCAGAGCGAGAGAGATTTTAAAATCCGTCATTTCACGGGGTAATTCAAAAATCCAACCTTTCAAAACTGATTCTGAAAAGTCTAGATTTAAACAACATTTGGTACCTTTTGCTAAATTTATTTGTTTAGGGCTCTTTTTAAAGTAGGAGGATTTATATGCATACCCATCCATTCTCATGTACTTACATATACAATTTTTACATTTTTTAAAATTATTTTTTATGCATGCTAGGAGTTTTGCGGCGGTAGAATTATGAATTATCGTGCTAAC
>NW_018209946.1:0-813 GCF_001263595.1 Phalaenopsis equestris | reverse complement strand
ACAAACTGTTTATGAAGAAAAACTCGTAGTTAAAGCATAAGAAAAAATATGCTTACTTCACAGGAGCACAAAATCATTTTTAGTTATGAGATATGAGAAAGGAAAACATCGAATATTTCATTGAAAGTATTGAAGATATAAGTGTAGGAAAGTAAAATTTACAAACGAGCCAAGTTCTCCCCACATAACACCAAGTCCTCACTAATAATGAGAAACTCTCCATAATCTTCCTCATACAACAACACTAAATTTCTTTCTCTCACAAAAAGACACTTAAAACTCAAAGCTAAAAGCACCATAGAAGTTCTCTCCCCAAATGAAGAAGGAAGAAAACACTAGGGTTTGAAGTGGAACCCTAATTCCTAATGTAAGAATCCTCTCAAAATTTGCACATCTCAATTAGGGAGTCCAGAAGCATCTCCTGATATGCAATTTCTAAATCTATTATACAAAAAAGATGCCAAATCAAGACTTTGGTTGGCGTTGACATAGCTATGCCCGTTCTTGGTGTATCGCAAACCGACGTAGCTACACCTGGCTCTGTCATAATTATATCAGACACACTAAGAGGCTGACGTAAATTATGCTCGAAAGTGGTGTAATTATGATACTAGTCCAACATATTTTCATGCTTCGTGTTTTTGGTTAAACAACGCGCCATTGACTCCTAGAACCTACAAAATAGTATATTACACCCAAATATAATTGGTTGATCTCTAATTGTTGGATGAGGAAGGTGGGACACTTCTTTTTAAGACCACCTTGATAATTTTGTTTCGTATTCTTTCTACGTTGCAAGGTAAGAACATCAAC
>NW_018209945.1:0-812 GCF_001263595.1 Phalaenopsis equestris | reverse complement strand
ATAAATAACAAAAGACTAGGTTGCTCTTAGGCACACAAAATATTAAATTACCCATAGGCTAGGCCACCCGTGTAACACTTTGTTAAATGACATCCAACATTCAAATGTTCGTGTGTTCTTCCTTTTTAAACATTTAAACTTGCGCGCATGTTTAATTGTAAATTTCTATTCAAATTGAATTTTTACTCTATAATGGATGTATTTCTCCTTGATTTCCACAACCTACCTTTTGGTATTTTGCTTGGAAATTTTTCTTCTTCATGATATCCCCTATTCTGTTTTCCTTAAATCACAACTACAATGAACTTTCGTTTATGGAATTTTCAACTGAACTCATCCACTTATTCATTTTTGTAAAATTATTGGTCTTTGATAATATACATTATTCAGATTGGTTCAATATTCTGAATTCTTCTGAAATTTAAGCAATTTAAAATTTTATTTACTAAATAAAAGCAAATTTTGCTTAAAAAGGAATCATTTTTATCCTATCTTGACCCCCCCCCCCTAGTAATATAAAAATCTATATCATAGTTCATTGATTCAAGCTTTATTCATTAGTTTATTTTGGAAAGATGAATGCTGCTAATCAGTAACTAAAGGTCTCATTATTGTGTTCTATTACTTTATATACTAATGGTTGATCCTCGATTGCTTCGATATTCAGACTTATCTCCCGGACAAGAACCGCTCAGTTGGAACACGAGGATGAAGATCGCCCTCGGTGCCGCTCAAGGGCTCGCATACTTACATGATGTGGCGAACCCACCCGTTATTTACCGCGACCTGAAATCAGCAAACATATTATTGGA
>NW_018209944.1:0-812 GCF_001263595.1 Phalaenopsis equestris | reverse complement strand
TGATGGTGTGTTGAAGTCACTTGCAGGAGACGACACATAACGTGGTCAAGAAGAGATCCATTGCAAAGCTTGCGTCCAATGCGCTTGTTGAGATTGCTATCGAGTGCATCTAAAGCAGGAGTGAGGAGTGCTCGTGCACTCAGGAGGAAGATTTTGGGCTCAGGAGACGTGTCGTGGCGTCGTCTGAGTGTGTTGTGGGTTTGGAAGTGAGCCTTATGTGTGTCAAGTGCGAAAAAGAAGAGTGGGAAGACTCGCATGTTGGCAAACAATGAGAGTTATTGCGGGAAGGGTGACCGAACATTATAAATTATAAACAAATTCCTAATTTCTTGATTTAAAAAATATCAACATACATTAAGTTAAGAATTTAAAGAATCATTTTCTTAAATCCTTAAATGTTAATGTAAATTTTCTAATTATTAATGTAAATATTATCGTCTCAATTTAACTTTCAAGATTATATATATTCCATTAATCATTAATCATTCATCATCAATAATACTCATTAATATAAAACATCAACGTAATAAAAAAATTCTAACCTTAGTGGTTGCTCGAGCTCGTGCACTTGGGCAGGCCATTCATGCTTGTTACTCTATCTCGCACCGGTCCAAGTGATGATTGTGTGTCGTTGCTTTTGGTTTTTCTTTCTAGCTCTTTCTTGGTTCGACTGCTCTTTATTTGCACAACACTTTGTCTTGTGCTTGTTGGAATGTTGCATGTTTGTGTTAGGCGTGTGTTATGGTGCATGCCTGTACTTTATCTTCTGCATGAAAGTTTTGGAGGTTGATGAAAATTCTTTGGCTATTAAA
>NW_018209943.1:0-812 GCF_001263595.1 Phalaenopsis equestris | reverse complement strand
AACAAAATAGAAATAGAATTTTCAAGTCAAGTTCGGGTTAAGTTGGTTAGGGAGATCAATTTTTGACACTTCTACGTAGTTGGTTGCCTTATTGAAGGTAACCTTTTTTATTCTTTGATAAGAAAAAAAAATGGTACAGATAAAATTTGATCTCAACATTTCGAAACCTTATGAACTAAGTTAGTTGTTTTATGGCCACCTAAAACGATAATTTTATGAAAAATAAAATCTGCAACATGTATGGGCCGACGAAGTGTTCCCCTTCCAAAATGCTTATACGACGTAAGGTGACATCATAAATCATGATACCACACTAGCAGTTGACATCCAGTTAAGCAAGAGGAACACAGTTTCTTTATCGAATTTTGCAGTTTGATATTTATTTCGCATGATATATATAAATATTAAACTGTAAAATTCAATAAGAAAATAGCGTTTCTCTGTAAAAGAAATGACCAGAGGCTATAATACGATCTTTCAACAACTCCTAATGTGTCTAACAATTCGAATACCGTCCTTTTTAAGGATCAGGTCGTGAGAGGGGAATTTAAAACCCCCACATGAGAAAAATTATTTCATACGGACACCGTATGCAGTGTCGGATCTCCACTGTTCATCACAGCAAATATGTATTTCGGTGGGCTTCATTTTTTATTTTTTAAAAAAAAAAATTTATGGACGGTGGAGATCGAACACCATATGCATTTCTGCATACGGTGTCTGTAAGAAATAATTTTTCCCGACCTGAGGAGTCTTACACCAAGGATGTCAACCAACTGATCGAGATATGTGACACGATATATATATATATA
>NW_018209942.1:0-812 GCF_001263595.1 Phalaenopsis equestris | reverse complement strand
AAGTGAGGGGAGGTAGTGCAACTGAGTAAGGGCCATTAGTGGGGGAGCCTTGTCATAAGCGAAGGAAGTTAGTTGGCCATAGGAGGGCCTTACTGAAATGGGCTCCCCATAAGTGAGGGGAGGTAGTGCAACTGAGTAAGGGCAAACATTACACCTTGGTAGATCTGTATAAGGGTTGGAACTCCATGAATTCTCATGTTGTTCACTACATATACAGTTTGGGTTAAGCCCTCTTCTCTTCATTTGTGTCCATCTCTTTCGTAGCGTGGACTTGAGCATTTTTGCATTGGAGGTTGCCCGCTTTCAGGCAATCAAGTGGTAGACCATCCGTACTCTGATCTCTACATTTTGATACATGATTACATAGAGAAGGAAATATAAGGGGAGGATACGAGAACTTATGGCACTTTTCTGATCCCCCACGACGAATGTCGCCTCTCTGGCAGAGGAGGATGATCCCTTCTTTTCAAATTGACTTGAGGAGCTGAAGATGGAGATCATTGTGTGGGAGATATACTATAAGGTCCTGAAGGAAGACAATATGTAACTGGTCGAGCAAATGGTGACGATGAAGTCCCCTGAACAGTTTGCCCGAGATCTCTCATCGAGTGCGGCATAGATAGCCACCCTTCAGGCCAAATTCTATGAAGGGATTCAGTATTGCCTCGACCACCTTGTGAAACAAAGGGTAGTTCCTTCTGTTTAGACATCCATAGAATAGTTCAGGGAGCTGGTCACTGACACTGTGTTGGATGATGGAGAGGATAAGGGTGTCGGAGACTTGTCAAATGTATGACGATATATATATATAT
>NW_018209941.1:0-812 GCF_001263595.1 Phalaenopsis equestris | reverse complement strand
GCTTAGGCGCCGGACTTTACCAAAATTTCTGAGAAGATGGCACCCTGACACCACATACTAGCACCTAGGCGCCAGTTGTTTTACCTGACTACCCGAGCAATTGACGCCTAGGCGCCACAGACTGGCGCATAGGCGCCAGAACTATCCTTAACAATTTTTTGAGTAGTTTTACTTGAATTTGGTGGTTATTTTCAGCGGGAGGCTGATCAAATGGAGGAGAACATTTGTGAAGTAGAGAGAAAGCCAAGGAGTGCATGAAAGGAGAGGAGAGAACTAGGTTTTCACTTTTTTCTGCATTTCCTTGAGAGATCTGAGTGAAATTGTAAGGGATTGTTGTAGCTGTGCAAAGAGAACTTGGAGGTCTCTTTAGTGGAGATATCTCTACTATTCTTAGGGAAGAAGATAAGTCTTTTTATTTCAAATTGTCCTTTGTTAGTGTAAAAATCTTGTATGACTGTTTTATTATAAGATGATGTTGTATTGTGTTTTTTTCAGGCATAGTGAGTAATTCCTTTACCCCTTTCTCCTGTGACACAATAGTAATGTATGTAGGATGTGGATTCATTTGGAATGATTTTTTATTCATGTTTGTGATGGTTTTTACTTAAAGCTTTATTTACATATCAATATGGGCATTTGGTGTGTTAATATTTGTTGTGATTCCATCAAGACTTGGGAGAGCGGTGGAGTTAACAACTAGTAAAAACCTCATTGATCATTAGGGCGAAGGAAAAGAAATTCGTAGATTAGTGCAAATACATAGGAAGATACATTTAATGAGGGTAACTTTGAGGTTTCTAGGGTGACAGACA
>NW_018209940.1:0-812 GCF_001263595.1 Phalaenopsis equestris | reverse complement strand
CTCTCACTAAGGAATTCCTAAGGGAAGAGAACAACACAAAGCTTTTTTTAAATATTTGGAACTAAACGTTATTTTATTTAAATGACAATTTATTGATAACATTAGCACTTGCTTATATAAAGAGTGAACATGAGTTTAACCTACACTAATCCTATGGTAGCTGGCCTATGCATACATAGAAGGTTTTAAACCACTTCTCAACTACTTTATTTAGCTTTACAATAAGTGCTGACTGGACATGACATAATTGGAAAGACTTATGCAAATTAGCAGATGATGGATCTCAAATACTTTAGTCCACTGACAATTTGTTTTATTAAGATACCGGTACCCATTATTTGACCACATATTGAGATGAGAGGTTAAATGGAGCTTGGATTAAGCTTGTCTTGATTGATTATGATTATCAAAAGCTTAACTTGTGTTGGAGGGGGTTAGCTATACAAGTGAGGGATGAAAATATAATTGGTCATTATATCAACATGCTTGATACTCATCATGCCCATGTTTGAAAGTGAATGCTTATGCTGCATTTTCTTTAACACACTTCTGATAATTGTGATTCTTTCAGTTAAAATGATTTTAGTATTGACAGAGCTGGTGCTAACTTGAATTAGTAGTGATCAAACAAGTTTCTTGTTGAAGGGGATTTTAGTTGCATTGAATAAACTCGAGCTCTTGCAAGGGGATTAGATTAAATATAGTTGCTATTGTTTATCATTTTTGGAACCATAGTAGCAGGAAGATCAGTTAGCATTTGAAAATTCAGGTGTACAATATATATTTTTTTCTTTTTTGGATAAATCATTTTT
>NW_018209939.1:0-812 GCF_001263595.1 Phalaenopsis equestris | reverse complement strand
TACTTTGATATTTACATTAATATCACTTTACATATGCATCAAAATATATATTTCACATTTAAAAAATAGTGGGTGATATTTTTGATGTCATAAGAAAGATTTGATTGTCAAAAAATAAAAAAAATTAAAATTTAGATGTTTGGCACATGAATTCATAAGAATTTTGTGACATGCAATAAAGGCTTCTTTAAAAAAAATTTAAGCCAATATTCATTTCTTAGAAATTGAAATTTAACCGATTTAATTTTTACAATTATGTTACATTGTATAGTGCCACTAATTCCTACTATGGGCAATCTAACTAGTAGAACGTGTGTGATAGTTTTGGCATTTGAATATTTAATTTTCGCTGGGGCTTCTCTGCTTTATAATATTATTATTTCCAAATCTTCTACTTTCATCTGTTTGTTTCTACACCCATAAAGTCTGTTTAGGACAGTTTTCTGGCTGCTTTATTTTTCAAGCCGCCACAATAGTTCTGTGTGGGAAACTACTTTCTTGTTGCTTTCTAGAAATTTATGTTGTAGAAAGCTGCTTCTTTCAACTTCACTTGTTAAATTGTGGTAGCTATAAGAAAGTTTGGGCCTGACTCTTTGAAATTAAAACAAATTTGTAGTAGTCATCAAAGTTTTTTGAACAGTAGTTTCTTCTGCAGAAGCTTCACAGCTGCTTCTTCGAACAGTTGCAGCTCCCACAAATAGATCCTTAATGATGTTCTTGTTGTTACTCTCTTATGTGATAATTGTTCCCCACGCAAGATTTATGTGAGTTTAAGTGTAATTTGATTATTATTATTATTATTATTATTATTA
>NW_018209938.1:0-812 GCF_001263595.1 Phalaenopsis equestris | reverse complement strand
TCGAATGAGCTGAACACGAGCCAAGCCTGAGCTCGTTTAGAACCCTAACCAGGCTGCCATCTTGTTCTCTGTATCCATTATTTGAATTGTAATCTTGAACCAAGCTCATTTATGAGGGTCTCCGTCTGTTTTTTTCGGCGTGCAGGAGGAAGTTCTGGACAGTCCACAGAGACACCAGACGAAGTGATCGAAGCAAACAAAATTGGCGAAGAAAGTACGCCGCAGGTATATGACGATCATCTCACACCCGCAGAGAGGCGCTACATCGAACAGAGAGGAAAGATTGACCAGCATCTCATGGCTAAAACTGCAAATAAGTCTCACCGTGATAGAATCCAAGGGTTCAACCAATACCTGGCAAATCTGAGTGAGCATTATGATATTCCCAAAGTCGGCCCTGGATAGATAGATTACCCCTTCAAAAGATTGGAAGCAATGTAAATTTTTGCTTAGCCAAAGGTTTGTGTGGAAAACTATCTTCCTCTGCTTAAATGTAACACTTGCTAGATTAGTTTCTCATGATTAGCACTGGTTTGTATGGTCTTCGCTATATTTTAAGATTGTAAGACGTTTTGTATTATTTGAATGTTAAGGATCTGTTGTGGACATTTGTTTGTAACTGTGGGTTTTAGCTTAAGGGGTTTTAGATGCTGTTAATGAGTATTTAATTAGATGTTTTTTTTATTATTTAGTTATCTTTATTTATACAATTACATTCTCTCTAGGGTGTATAGAGCGGACAAATTTTTTCGTACTTCTTCCGTAGAGCTTGGTATGGATGACTGTCCCGATACCCCGGCGAAAAAAAAAAA
>NW_018209937.1:0-812 GCF_001263595.1 Phalaenopsis equestris | reverse complement strand
ATTCTGACTTTCGCTTCAACTCCGCTGCGCTCCGCTTCAAGCAGGCCGCGGTGGTTTGTTCTGAGGCCGCTCTGATTCCTTGTTGCTGCCACGAAAATCCCTTCTTCTCCCAAGAGAATTGCTCCCGAACTCTTCTTCTTTTATTCTTTTTATCCGGAAGGAGAAATTATGTTGCAGCGGTTCTTAATCCTTAACTGAAGAACCTCTTTCTCATTTCGATCTCTCCACGTTCCTTTCTTTACTGGAATTTGTGAAATCAGAAAATTCGTTTGCGTAGGAGGGAGATCGATCGAGATCGTTGAGATGATAACGCGTTCCAATCTGGCGGAGCAGCTTAGGGAGTACCAGATCCGGTCCAAACACGACTGGGCGACCGTCTCCTTTTTTTCATCCACATCGTCTTATAGCTCCAGGTAGATCGATATACCTTACTGTGGTTCGATTCCCAAGTTTTTTGATCTGGTGATAATATTTTTTAAGCGTGTGAATTTCAGAATTTGTTTGTGCTCTTGCAGTTTGATTCGGACTATTGGGTTTTGATGTTGATTGTTCGAGTCCCTAGTGATACTTTGTTTCTTGAATGAAGTGGCTGCTTTATGTAGTAGGTGTATTTATCGGTATTGGAGATTCTAAGTTAGCTTGTACTTTGTAGGATTGGAAAACAATCAGCGTTCTGTATCTGAGGAATCTAATTTTTAAACACTCGAGATTTTCCTTGGAGAAAGCTAACGATTTTTCCGGAAGAATGCTGTTTTTGTGAGGTTTAATCTACCTGTAAAATAATCATTTTATCATGAAGGTTGGATTTTTTT
>NW_018209936.1:0-812 GCF_001263595.1 Phalaenopsis equestris | reverse complement strand
TAAAGTTCACTCCTTAATCATTATGGTTCAATTGGAATTTGGTCGAGTTAACCGAATTTGAATTACACTTTATAATACTATTGAGAAACTATCATCTGTCACCGCCCCGATCACCTGTCGCAGCCCGCCAGCCTGCCAGCCCTCACCGCCCCTGCCTTAAGCCTTCGCCGCCTGCCGCACCTCGTTGCTCGCCGCTCGCCGCTCGCCGCTTGCCACGAACATTTTCGCCGCAGCTATTTGTCACCTACTGCTTACCTCACAAATAAATTATTATATTATCTTCAATCTTCTTCAAATCAGACAAAAAAATATATAGTCATGTGTTTATTTTACAATGAACCAAACAACCATGAACTATTTCAAATACATTGTAAGCAAATCCTTCATATTGTACTTCATTTTCAAATAACCAAACAACCTTTAAATCCACTTATTAGTTGGATTTAGCAGATTAAATGTAAGATAAAAATATTTCAAATAGATTTATGTCAAAGGCATCAAATGAATTTAATTTTAATTGAATGAAATCTTATTTCAGATTTAATAATACTTAGATTTTTTAAATCCAAATATACTGGATATACTAAATCTTATTTAACTTAAATCCTACTGGCAACCAAACACCTCTTACGCTTGAAACAATTACGTATAAAATATGTAAAACATTTAACAATAATTTAAATTTTTTACACACCTGGAATTAAATTCGGCTTATTTCAGTTATATAATAATTCACTCAAATTGTATTTGACTTATGACTTGGTATATATGCCCCATTACTGATCAAAAGAACCAAACATATGATTGTTTAA
>NW_018209935.1:0-812 GCF_001263595.1 Phalaenopsis equestris | reverse complement strand
TCATAAAATGACTGAAGAAATAAATCTTGTCCCTTGCCACATGATACGACTGCAATTTCAATTATTCAGAAAATTAGCATAACATCCTAACCACTATCAAGTTGCAAACTTATTTATTCCTTCAGCACCAGACAAAAAACAGTTAATTCTAATATAGAAAATAAGCGAAGAAGTTTTCCTCTCCAATTTTACACAAATCTTTCCACTATAAACTTTATTGAGACGAAGTAAAGCAGCTATATCAGAATTTGGAAATATATACTCTATTTCAATCCTTCTGCTGACTGCTGTTTAGAGATCATTCACATAATTTCACGAAGGGTAAATCCATTCATTGAAGGGGAAATTTATGGAATTGATAATCCTCTTAATGGAATGCAAATTTTCGGAATGGGCAATTGGCTAAAGGTCCACACCTGCTATAAGTATATCCTGTTTGAAGTTCATATAATAAATTCTTTAATAAAAGGAGGAAATAGATATTTAAGTAAAATGAACAAGAAAACACTGTTTATAATGGCAAAGGGGAGATCTTCATTTAAAATTCCAAGAGAATAACGTATATCCTCCCTGAGAACATTTTGGATAGCATAATCTTCAGCAATTTCCATCAATTATTTTCTAATTCCAAGTTGAATAACTTTCATTTTTGGCATCTGGATACTGCGAGCAGAAATTAAGCAAATAAAATTAGAGCAACATATTACATATTACATACAACAAAAAATTGATGGGAAGAAATGAAATGGAGAGCATAGATTGGGACTGGGATAAAGGCAACAATGCAATCCCCCTAATCAAAAAAAAAAAAA
>NW_018209934.1:0-812 GCF_001263595.1 Phalaenopsis equestris | reverse complement strand
TTGTTTGTTAAATCAGGAAGGTTATGTCCGTGAGAGAAATCTTAACTTTTTGTGAATATTTCATTTTGCATAAATGCTCCTTCACATTTTACTACATAACTAGAAGTATACCCTCAATTACATTACGTAATGGATGGTATCTATGACTTCACAGCAACCTTAGATCCTAAATGAGGTTAGTAGGATGAGTTTGACTTTCTATCAAGCGTAATGGGTTCAGTTTCTTGCATGTGTTTCATCACATTTTACGTGTTTGATATCCCTCATGTAGCATTTGTATGTCTTGTGGGGCATTTGGCATGTTGGCATGCTTGATCGTGTGATCACTTCAGTTTGATCGGTTGCCTCGGTATGATCAAGCAATTCTTTGGGTTTGATTGGTTGGTCTGATGTGATTGACTAATCCTTTAAGTTTGATTGGTAGATCTTTTGGTATTTATCAGCCATCCCGGTCTGATCATCTGATCCATTGGATTTAGTAGGCCACCCTAGTCCGATCACCCAATCTCTTGGATCAGTTGGCTGCCTTGGTTCAATCACCTGATCCTTTTGGTTTGAATGATTGACCTGACATGATCGACCCATCCTTTGGGTTCAATCAATTGCCCTGGTATGATCATCTTATTCTTTGGGTTCGATCGGTCACCTCGGTCTGATCATCTGAAACTTTAGGTTCAATTGAGTTTGATTGGTCTTCTCAGTCTGATCACTGTACATTTTAGAGTGGATAAAACTGCATATAAAATTTTAATCTAGATTCTATTGGCCTACAATATTTAAGAATGTTATTACTTATATAAAAATATGTGATA
>NW_018209933.1:0-812 GCF_001263595.1 Phalaenopsis equestris | reverse complement strand
TTTTTTGGAAAAGTTTTATGTGACCTTAGAGCCAGTATAAATTCCATGCCTCTATCCACCTTTATAAATTTGGGTCTAGAAAAAGTGCTACCTAGACCTATCAGCTTACAACTTATTGATAGATCTCTTACTTACTCTAGGAGGAAAATAGACGATGTTCGGGTTAAGATAAATATGTTCATTCTCTTTAGTGATTCCATTGTCTTAGAAATTGAAGAGGATAAAGCAGCGTCTATTATCCTAAGGGGACCATTATTAACAAATAGAAGATTCATGATAGATGTTCAAAAAGATAAATTAACCATGTCAATACAAAATCAAGAAGTCACCTTTAGTGTTTTGAAATCAATGCAATTTTTCGATGAACCTAACGATCAATGAATGCCATAGGATAGAGACGGTGGATGAGTTAGTGGAGAACCAAACTGATAGTGCAATCATTGACTTTAAAAGATTCAATTGAAGATGAAAATGAATATGTTATATACCTTCAAACTACCTCTAGAATCTTTAGGGAGAATTCAGAGCCTTTAGATACCTTATCCATAAAAGAGCAACTGAAGTGAGCAATTGAGGAGGCGCCTAAGATAAATTTGAAAGTTTTGGCAACTTGTTATGCCTTCTTAGGACACAGCTCAATTCTTTCAATAGTTATGTTTGCCGAGTTAGATGAGCTTCAAGAAGAGAAGTTAATGAAAGTATTTAAGGAGTTATAAGATTGTATTGGTCGGACCTTTGCAGACCTCCATAGAATTAGCCATTTCTTATGTATGTATAGGATATTCATGGAAGAAAATTATGTACTAAAAACA
>NW_018209932.1:0-812 GCF_001263595.1 Phalaenopsis equestris | reverse complement strand
TAGTTTTGACCATCCCAATGTGCAATCAAATTTTGGCATCAAAAGGGTACATTAGGGTTTGGGGAGGTTTCTAAGGTTTGATAGGGTCAGGGAAGCCTCTGGTGAGGCCAAGAATCAATTTTTGTGGACCCCTTTCCCAAGGTGGATTTGGTGATCAAAGTGTTTTTAAGGATTCATATGTAAGTCCCTAGGGTTTTGGGTTAATTTGGGAGACCTGGGGCATGTGTAGCCTCTGGTGGTCATTTGGGTTCACCTAGGGCGTGTCTAACCCTTGGTGGTCAATTTAGGTTCTTCGTCTGATCAAAATCCTAAAACCACTAAACCAAAAAATTGGGATCTTGAGTTTTCAGTAGTGAGGCCTAAGTAAGCAAAACCTTAATTTAAGGTCATGTGCAAGTAGGTGGGGCGAGCCCTCACAAAAGTGAGGTCAACAATTGTCATGGAATGGCCATATCAAAAACATGGAGGTGTTAAGTGCTCTACGCTGTATTTCCTACCTAAAAAATGTCAACACATTGACTATCAAATTGATTATGTAAGCTAATGTGGCACTTGCCACATTAGCTGAGCCATAACACCATCAACCAATGCTTAAGTGTTGGTTAAAAGATATCAAAGCTTATCGATCATAGTGTGGAAAATGCTTGATTTTATTTTTGTGTCTTAATGCCATGACACTTGACCCATCTTTTCTTCTTTCAAAGGGTCAGCTTTAGGTTGCCCCAAGGGTTAATTATTTTGTAAATCTCGTTGGTTTAAACCATTCTTTAGTCCTCAGAGAGAGAGAGAGAGAGAGATCTATGACTTTCATA
>NW_018209931.1:0-812 GCF_001263595.1 Phalaenopsis equestris | reverse complement strand
TCTGGTAAATTCTTGATAAATGAGATAAATCTTTGATGATTCTTCTATTTACTATGAACTGCTGAATAAATAGTCTGACAAGCTCGTTGAAGGTGATGAAGTGCCTGAGGAGGGAGTTGAACCAGCTGAGAGCTTGACCCTTGAGAGTGACAGAGAACACCTGACAGAGAAGTGTATCAGATGCACATTAAATGTGCATGATGGTTTGATAGTAGTCAACGTGTTCGTAGAGTCAGTTTTCACTTCATAGGAATCAATATTCAGGAGCTTAAAACCCACTATGATGTGGTATTGGAGGACCAACTCAGCCAAGAGTGAATACTATTGAAAATTGCAACGATCAGAAAGTGATCCCTATCTTTTAGAGGAAAATATCCTAGAACTAGACATAGTAGCTCATCGCAAATCAAGTTTTCTGAAGCAGCAGTATATGTTGTTGGGAAGAGTTTCCCTTAAGCGTCAGAGGGTTACCGACCGATCTAGCCATGCAAGAATGATGAGTGGAACTTGCAAAATCGAGGAGGTCTGAGTCCTGCAGAGGAAAGGTTTCATCGCAAGAAGGTAAACCGACACAGAGTGTGCTCAGGTGTGATATTTACCATGAGTTGTTGAACTGGTTGTACAAGAATCTATCGTTGAGCCTCATGTAAGAGCTAAAAGACACCTACCATGCATGTTTTTTTAGTATGGTAGGAATGTCAAATACTTCTCATACCTCCCCACCCAAGGAGGCGATGTCAGAGTACTGTCAAAATTATGATTGAAAAATTGAACAAATAATAAATTAAAATTAATCAAAACATAAAAAAAAA
>NW_018209930.1:0-812 GCF_001263595.1 Phalaenopsis equestris | reverse complement strand
ATGTATTCTTGTGCTCTGATAGATTTCATTTGTTGCTTGTACTAAATCACATGAGTTGTTTAGCCTTCACCCATGACTACACATATTCATATCTATTTAATTGATGCGTGTATTTACAATATTTATCATTCGTATTATCATGTTTTAGATTCAAGTTTTACATATTATTGCTTTTGTGTATATTATTAGTTATATTCGTATGACTTATATATGATATATGGAGTATGCAAATTACTATAATAATATAATGTATGTATGAAGCCTTTTAATATGACTTGTTGGATCGACGAGTTCCCAAAATTTTTTTTGAATATTCAGATAATTGATGCCTACGTTTCTTTGCTCTATATAGTGATAGAAGCGGAAGCGAGCATTCTTGTTATGAATATGATGATCATGTTTCTACATGATTTTCTTTGGTTTTCTTATCGATTTGTTGATATAATCCTTCTGGTTGACTGTATTTTAGTAATTGTGGTTTTTTTAAGAGTTCGTTTGCACATTTAGAAGTTTTTCTCTAGTTTTCTTGGTTTCTTTCGGTGCGGGTTGATGGCAAATCCAACTTTTGCGGATGTTGTTAGAGGGGAGAAGGGGGCTGATGGTAAATCTCATTGTTTGCCCAATCAGTTTCATGATTTCTTTGATCAAGATGGCATGGAGAATGATTTTCTTAAAAAGAAGGGAAGAAGGGGGAAAACTAGTTTTCAAATTGGGAATTGTTGGCAAATTTACTAACGGTCATTCTAAGATGGATTTAATTAAAAAATTCTTTAATAGTCTTAAATTATTGGGTTATTGGAATGTTGGTCTTT
>NW_018209929.1:0-812 GCF_001263595.1 Phalaenopsis equestris | reverse complement strand
AAAAAAAGAGAATGACTAGAGGCTATTATACGAGCCCCCAACCACCCTCTGTGCCTAACTATTCGAGGACCGCTCTCACCACCGACAAACTGGTCAGAGGGGGATTCGAGCCCGTCACCTGAGGGGACTTGAGACCTTCAAAAAGTATGCCCTATCAACATGCCATGACTGGCGGTACAAGTTTTACATGTCTTACGTATTTATGTATCATACACTTAAGCTTCCATTTTTAAAGGTATGTTGTTGAGTTATGAGAGTAAAAGCTTGGTTGGAACTGTTGGAATTGTATTAGATATTATTGAATTTTATAATATTTTTGATAAAAGGATATCTGTTTTTGGCTAAGAGAAGAGCATGATATAGTAAGGTATGATAAATAAAAGTATTTTTAGTAATGTTATAGTAAGGAACTGTTGGATTTGAGGGTAATTATAATAATAGTTATTATAGAGTTCTATTATAGATATTAAATATATAACAAAATTTATTTTATGCTTAGTATCCCTGTTGAATACATTTAAGTTTTTTCATGTGTCATATTTTTATAATAAAATTACACTTGACATATTATATATAAAAAACCTTCAAAATATTTACTATAAATACAAAATGTGCATGTAATGATTATGCATTTTAATAATCCTTTTGGATATTGATTAGTCTGAATGACAATTCGGAGATTTTTCTTTTCAAATTCTTTGAATTTTTAGTAGTTAGTGTTTATTTTCCTTATTGTAATAAGTAAAAATGATTTTTTTTAAATGATATGAAAGATTTTGGTAGGTATAAATGTAAAAAAAAAAAAAAAAAAA
>NW_018209928.1:0-812 GCF_001263595.1 Phalaenopsis equestris | reverse complement strand
AAAAGGTATAAACCAAAAGGGACATTTACATGCATACCACTCAATTCTTAAGTACTACATATCTAACACCTAAATTTTCATTTTTTCAATTATACCATTGATACTAGAGTTAGCCCAAACAACGATGCAAAACACAATTTTACTACTGATTTAAAATAAAATTACAACGAAAGCTCGAAATAACGAAAGACAACACACAAAATAAAAGCAAAAAATAAAGGATTACAACTAATGACTGATAAAACAAAACACAACACGCTTGATAAGGAGGAAGGCCGACAAGGGAAGACTGGATTGGTGGCTGCAATAAAGGCCAAAGAGATGGGGTCTACTGTGGAAGAAATAGGGCAGCAGGTTGACAATAATAACAACGTTAAACTGCAGCTAGAGAGAAGCAGGAAAGTCGTTGAAGGCTGGATCGATGACTGCAGTGGAGGCTGGAGATGTGGTGACTACAATGGAAGAAGCAGGACAGTAGCTAAGAAGGTTCACCAACACTTTTGGAGGGTGAACAACGAGTAGAGAAGCACTGGCAGTGATGGGAAAGGCCGAGACAGCAAGGTAGTTTTTGTAGGAGGGCTGGCAGGCTGCCGGGAAGGGCTTGAAAGGGCTGGATAGCAAGTTGGAGGGGTTGCAATAGCTAGACGAAAGCAGAAAGGTGGCTGTTAGCAGTGGAAGAGGGCTACGATGGCTGGATTCTGAAATGACAGCAGGGAAACGGAAGTACGATAAGAAAAATGCCCCTTTGGGGTCGAGCTACAGCCGGAGCACTACTCGGACCTTTGAAGACGATCATCATTTCAAACTAGGGA
>NW_018209927.1:0-812 GCF_001263595.1 Phalaenopsis equestris | reverse complement strand
TAAATATGTTTTGATTCAAATCAAAACATTAGCAAATTAAAATAATAACAAAAAATAGAAAACAAAAATAAAATTTGATCCCAACCACCCATTAACATTATGTGATCTAATTTCTTTTAAAGGCTTTTTAATATTTGTAAGAATAATGATGAGAATTTAATAAAACATGCCGCTCGACCAAGCAGTCTTTTGCCTTTCGAGAAATCCATAGATCATACACTACATGCTGCCTTGTCATACCTCCTCTGGATGAACCATCATCATATCTTATTCATTAAAGCTTAGGGCCTTCACAAATCTCTATTATTTTGAACTTTCTTTTTAACCAAGAACTTTCACTCTTTGTTCTTTTATCACTTTTGCTTTAATGGCTCCCAATTATTTTTTATGCTACACCTTTCATTATGTCTGTAACTTGCTTGTTTTCCTTCTTCTCATTGGTTTCAAATAAAGGAATTGATCCAATTATATTCCTTGCCACGCTGCCAACATAAATCCAATATTTTGTGCAGCACCCACTAAGTACTATTCTGTAAAATAAATGCTTTCTTGGGGAGTAGATCTTCATTAAACATGTCATAATCACAAAAGCAACATTATATAGTGCTAAATCATAAAAAAATTGATTTGAATAAATCTTTTATCCTACAATATTATTATACAATTTTAGTATAAATCTTTTATATTACAAGAACAATTAGTTTGTAAAATGTAAATAAAAAACATTACTATCCAACAAGTTATAGAGAAATATTTGCGTACGTCTAACGTATGCAAAGCTGCGTACGTCGGTAGGTTACAGGGAGGGTATT
>NW_018209926.1:0-812 GCF_001263595.1 Phalaenopsis equestris | reverse complement strand
AAAAAAAATTATCTATCAAAGCTATATTTGGTATTTGATGTATTATATACTATAATTAAATTTGATGTATTGTATACTATAATTACATTCATACCTTACTATTATTAAGTATTTATATATCTAACATTTAAATGTAAATAATTACATTTTTAACCCTCAAAATTTTAATATAAAATAAAAAATATCAACATTACTAATATTTGAAAGGAAACACACATTTTTATGCACAGTTTTATGACATTAAAGCATTATAATTATAAATATCAAATTTTAATATTGTTTCTAATATACACAAATAGAATATTTATCTTTAGTTATTGAATTTTAATAATGTTATATTCATTTTTCTTACAATGTTATAGTTTTAAGAAGAATTTTTGGAGAACAATTAGGTAATAATGCAAAAAAGGATTCAATGATTCCCAATGAAAGCTAAAGAGAATGATTAAAGAACATTTAGAGGAGAATTTCAGAATTTCTTCCAATTATTTATAATAATTCTTAAAAGTGTTTTTTTTTTCCATATTTCCACTAAAAAAGGGTAAAAGGTTGTCTATGTTTTCTTCAATGATAAAATCTTTGAGAAACTAATTTTAGTTCTCATAAAAGTGCTAAAAATTATTGATGCGATGTGTTAGATAAAGACTATGATATTTAATTATGTAAAAAAAAACTTTTAATTTAATTTTTGATAATAATACATATTTTGATGCATAGATAATGTCTCATACATGTAAAAATTAAAATATACAAATTAGATATATAAATATATAAGAATTTAATGGTATGGACATTTACATACATAAAACTCT
>NW_018209925.1:0-812 GCF_001263595.1 Phalaenopsis equestris | reverse complement strand
ATTCAGGAGTTTTCTCGTGGTCGACTTATTGAAAAAATGGAGAAGTTTTATAGAATTTTAATCTCTAAACGAATGAATTTGCAAATATGCACATTAATCGCCATGCTTGAGGCTTATTCAGACTTGGGAATTCTCGAAAAAATGGAGAAGATGTATGCCAAGGTTTTGAATGCAAACGTCTACATTAAAGATTATCTTATCAGAAAAATGGCGAATGTGTACATTCAGCATTGTAGATTTCCTCGGTTAGACGAATTTGGGAATGAAATAGGATCGAAAAATGGCAGAACTGAACTGGTTTGGTGCATCCTTCTCCTTTCTGCGGTCGGACTTTCAAGCAAAAGGGGCATAAATTCAATCAAACAAGAAATGGTGAGAGGGAAGGTAAGATTGAGCACAACATTTACTAGTATTTTTGCATTGTTTTATCTGAAGATGAGGGATTTCAAGGCTTTGAATGCTGTTTTCTCTGAAGCTATGAAACAAAGAGTTGAACCTGATATAATAATGGTTGGTATCCTCTTTGATGCATGTTCTGTTGGGTATAATTGTAAATATGTGTTAGAAAAATGGAGAAGCTATGGTTGGCTTGAAGAAACAGCAGAAATGAGGACTGATCCTCTGGTTATGTCTGCTTTTGGGAAGGGGAGTTTCATATTGAAGTGTGAGGAGGTTTACACCTCTCTTGGATCTAAAGCTAAGGAGAAAAAAATATGGAAATATGATGATCTAATTAAATTGTTTTTTGTGTGAATATCAAATTAAAGGCTATTATTTGGTTTCTTTATCAAGATGGTCTCTCATATATATAT
>NW_018209924.1:0-812 GCF_001263595.1 Phalaenopsis equestris | reverse complement strand
TGAGTGAAGACTGCGAAAGAATGTCCTGGAGGTTCTGTGTGGCAGAGACGGGGATAATTTGCGGGACGATTTTCTCCTGATTCTCTATGAGAGAAAACTACGAAAGAAAATTCTGGAGGTTCTGTGTGACAGGGTTGGAGATAACTTTCGGGACAATTTCTCCAACTTTTCTACGAGAGAATACCGTGAAAGAAAATTCTGGATATCCTGCGAGGTAGATTCAGTGATAACTTTTGGGACAACATTTTTTCTCAACCTCCTTCATCTCAACCTTCTTCCTCTGCTAATCTTAAGTCACCTCTTAAATCCTACTAAGAAATTTTCAAATCTGAATCTGAATCATTACTTTGCAGCAAAATCACTGTCTCTCATATTTTAGAAATCAACGACGATGATTATCATCTTATATTCTCTTAAGCCATTTTTAGCGCTATCTTGGTACTAATACTTATTCCCTATGAATACTTTTATGATCATTATATGTATGAAGCAATTCTTATCTGTCTTAAATGTGTCAAAATCCAACACATTTATAATGAAGAAAATAAATCTATTTATAATGAAGAAAATAAATCTATCGCTTATAGCAAAACTACAACTCTTAGAATTATTAATCATAATAAATGAGGCCTTACTCCCTATCAAATTAAATAATTGAAAATAAACATCTAGAATCTCAGTTTAGAAATAACATTTATTTTAATTACTAGACTTATATTGAAGCCATGACAAAACATTTCATGTTATTAATTCTAGAAGAAAACATTTATGGATGTTTGTAATATTGTTTGAAATCTTATCCAATGATAATC
>NW_018209923.1:0-812 GCF_001263595.1 Phalaenopsis equestris | reverse complement strand
TTGCACCATGACTTCAATCAGGGTCTGTCATGTGTATAAACAGACCCCCAATGTATTAAATTAATTTTTTTTACTAAGAGGGGTCTGTCTGTACACTTGGCAGACCCTTATTAAAGTCATGATGTAAAACTGCATCAGCACTCTTGACGTAATATTTTTTCCCTCAATAATAGACTTCAAGTAATAAATAACACACTTGTATAATATAATTTATCAATCAATATGCATAATGAAAATTCATTTTAAATAAAACAATACAATAATATAACAAAAAAAAAACAAGCTGATCTGAATTAATTAACATATCCTAACTTTTAATTAAACTTTACAATTTAAATTAGGGAAGATTCTAAACTGGTGAATTAGTTTATTAAAATGTTTGGCTTAGAATCGCCCAAATTGCAGTCATTTGATGCATGTTCATGAACACTGATCAAGCAAATACAATAAACATTTTTTTAAGTTGTGGATACATTATTCTTTAATTTATCCAATTTGTTATTAGTGTTCAATTGCCTGTCAAATCAAGTTTTCACCTGGCTACTCTTTTATATTTATATTCATAATAAATAATATGATGTAAATAATAATGATATTTTTATATGATATTAAAGATTGGGATACTCTGCATGTAATTAAATATGAAAGTGCAGATGTTAGATATATAAATAGATAAACATTGTGTGATATCTATATAAATGACCCTTAAATTTGTTTTAACATAAATGTAAGATAATTTTTGACTAATTAGTTATATATTATACATATAAAAAATAAATTTCATTAATATAAACACTGTTATGATATATTCT
>NW_018209922.1:0-812 GCF_001263595.1 Phalaenopsis equestris | reverse complement strand
TTTTTTTTTTTTGAGCTGGGTGGGGGGAATTTACAGACATAGCACCCAATTTTTATATAATTACTAATCTACCCCCCTAAACTTTTATTTTTACATATCTTCCTATGTATGCAACTAATAGTGTAATTCACCTTTTCATGCATAAATTAGAGTGCTAAGGATGTGAAAATCAACGTTTAAATGTGAGATAAGTAAATGCATAACATTTGGGTGCTATGTATGTAATTTTTATTTTATTTTTTATTTTGGGTAATTTTGATTTGGAAAAATAAGAGAGAAATTAAAAAAAAAATAAAAAAAGAATGTGTCATCATGCCTTAATGTAATTTATATTAGAATTTGATTGTTTTTATTATATATATTTTAATTTTATATGTCGCATATTATCATTAAGTATGATTAAATTATTGGACATTTATAATTTTTTTAATAAAATTATAGTTATAAATGTCTAATAATTTGATATATTTATCTGATAATTTAATTATATTAAAAGATAATATGTGGCATGCAAAATTAAAAATATATATAAGGAAAATAAATTTATTATATTCTAATATAAAAAAAGAATGTGTGTGATAGAGGTGATGAGGGTGAGTGTTTTTTTATTTTTTATTTCTTGCTTCTTCAGTTTGTTTGTATTATTAGGTGAAGTTTTGTGTAATTTAGAGTTTGTAGAGTGAAGTTTGACATGAAATGAAAATTTGTGCTATTTAATTGCATTATTATATGATAGAGGGGATGAGGATTTTTTCGCTATTTTTTCATGTAATAAATTTTGATGTCACGGACAAAAAGGCCCACATCGGATA
>NW_018209921.1:0-812 GCF_001263595.1 Phalaenopsis equestris | reverse complement strand
ATATATATATCAATATATATATATATATATATTATTAAGTACGTGTGAAGTGATAGTGGTATATATTGTTGTATTGAGTAAACGTTGGAGGGGGGTAAATGTGAAAGAGTGGTTTTTAAGGGGTACATATGGAAATATATGAATATGGTATATATGCAAATATGTGTGGAAGGATGAAAGTGTATATAAATATTTGTATGTGTATTTGTGGGATAAAATGTAAGTTAAAATGTGTCTTGCTTGAGTTATGGTTTTAGAGTTTTAGCCTTGCACCTTAACAATAATTTTATATTATTTTTCTTTTAATTTCATCATTTACTTATCATGTTAATTATTACTTTCCTTGAGTGTGCTAAGCTAATGATAATCATGTAGAAGTTCCCAAAAAAATGAAGCTTGTAAGGGGTTGGTTTTCATTTGGCATTTCTTATTGTTTGCATGCTTGAGCAGTTGGACGGGTTAGTTTAATATCAAATTTCATGTCTGAGTATTCTTTTTATTTATTTAAAATCTTAAATAGTTTATAATATTTTTTTAGTTTCCTTTTTATTTATTTAAAATTTTAAATAATTAAAAGAGTTGACCACATAAAAGTCTACTAGTTTCACCAATTCTACTTTGATTTCATAATATTGTGCTTGAAATTATGAGGATATTAGTATATTACTTCACATGTTTCTTGCTTCTTGATTTAAAATGTGATTTACTCCCATTTCTTAATAGATTGATACATTTTATTAATAGATTTGAGTTTGACTTCTTAGGCTTTATTTAAATTTTGAGATGATATATAATGTTTGTAGCCTTATTAA
>NW_018209920.1:0-812 GCF_001263595.1 Phalaenopsis equestris | reverse complement strand
GTTGGCATCAATTTTTGATGTCACGTGTGTAGGGTGTCCACATGAATGATTCGGGTGATCAACTGTTCATTCATAATGTCTAGTAGCTTAAGACATTCGTCTAGTCCCCCCGATGCGTATTCGTGTAATAAAATCAGGGTCTGCGACTAGTTGACATTGCCCGGGAGAATCCACCATTATGTAATTTCATTCAACTGTTTGATGTTCATCATGTTGTTTAAAGACCTTCATATATTCATATGGAATCTCTCGTGGTCAAAAGAGCCCATCAAGGATCTATGGGCATTTTCACAAAGATTAGGGTTTAGAATGTTGTACCTGTTAAGTGATTCGGGGCGCAATTGGCGTCAGAATTATTTGGTAATGCCCTTAAAAATACTCATCTCAGAGGTTTTGAGACTTTATTTTAGTTATATTTGATCTCTCATAGCTTTTAGATTTAAAAAATTATTTTCCAAACGTTTCCAGTGTTTTTAGAGCTAGATTGGCGCCTAGGAGCCAAACCAGGGTGCCTATGTGCCTGTCTGGGCGCCTAGGTCACATGGCTTAAAGCCAAACCAATGGAAAGTAGATGCCAGCTCCTTGATATCTAAGTGTCAGGCCCAATGCCTAGGCACCGACCCACTAGAAAGTAGGCGACTAAAGCTACCTGAAACACAGTTTTCAAATCGAGGAGCGAGAAAGTAGGCGTTAGGCCCCCGATCCAGGTTGAAAAATAACAGCTTGAAACCGAGCCCCTATAAACCCAGCACCAGTTCTCAGTGCCTAGTCCCCAATGGCCAAACACAAGAGCGCCTATGCGCCAGAATCGC
>NW_018209919.1:0-811 GCF_001263595.1 Phalaenopsis equestris | reverse complement strand
ATATTGAACAATTCTCATGTATTTATATATTTAATATCTAGATATTTTTATTTATGTTTATAAAACTTTTTATCTCATATATTAATATATGAAAAAGTATATTTCACTTTAAAATGTAAATAATAGTGACATCTTTGATCTAATGCCAAAAATTTGAGGGCTATGCATTAGATATGTAAATATGCACAATTATCTAGATATTTTTATTTGAAGGTGAGGACATATGAATATAGGCAACTTTTATGGAGTTTCTAGGCCTCAATTATAGGGCTACCATGTCCCTTCAAAATTTACTATCTAATATTAAAAATAAAAGCTAAGAATAAAATATTATTGGACTTACATATTATTACATGGCATTTTGTAGAAGATAATTATATTATAATTTTATTATTATTACAAAAAATAAAATTGTCTATGTGAAGCTATTGAGCCTATCATTCACATGATATAATTGTGAGAAGATAGATTCCATTTGACTTTTTTATTTATGGTATTACATAGATAATTAAATAATAAATAATAATAATTTTATCAGAAGATAAAATAAAGAGAATATTTGTTGGATAATTAAAAGGAGTATGTGTTGGATCCCGGATTATCTTTTGTGAACACACCTCGAGGGTTAAGAGCCGACTGACAGAGAACAATGTTCATCAAGTGTGATGGTAGAGAGAACCGAAGGAGTCTCAATGAAATGTCTCCCTTCGATTTATATGAATACATTTAGTAGAATTACAGAAAGAATAGAACAGTTATGGAAACAGTTCTTAGTTTGATTAATGCTCTAATAAATTGTATGGATTTTATT
>NW_018209918.1:0-811 GCF_001263595.1 Phalaenopsis equestris | reverse complement strand
CTAAGCGTCCGCGAACACTACTCCATAAAAACGTCATTTTTTCATCGTTCTTAAAACACGACTGCATGACTGCAATTGTGAAATCGCGTTTAAAGGCTAATTACCCCTAATTTCTTACTCGCTTAAGAAAAACGTGTTTTATTAGCCCTAAAGAGAAAAATAACCACGAGAAGTGCCAGATGGCAATCCCAAAAGCTTCTTCTTGGATCCCAATCCACGTCACCAAGCAGGGCCCGTGAATCGGGCCCACGAACACGTTTCGTCAAGGCGGGGCCCACGCCGGTTTGGCCCACCAGCTGGCTAGAGCTCGAAAGGCAATTCCGTCATTTGACTCGCAAACTGTCGGTCGATTAACCGCGAGGTTACATTCACCTCTTCCGGTGGACCCCACCGCCTTCCAGCTTCGGGTCCGAGGCCTGCGAAATGGTGGAGATCCGACGGGTGTCGGTGGGCTTAACCTAACCCGACCTGCGTATAAATTGCCGGTCGGAGAGGAGAAGAGAGAAGGAGAGCGGAGGGAGAAGGAAGAAGAAGAGGGGGCTTTGGGAGCTGATGGGAGAATCTAGCGGCTCCGTGTCCATTGACGTGGAGAGAATCTCGTTTGGAGGGAAGGTTTGGGCCCCGTAAACCTCAAGCATTCTGCTTATAAGTATCTGCTTTCCGCCTCCCGATTCGATCGAATTGGATAATTTATTTCTTTTTTTTTTAAGATTTTGATGCGGTTTATATGAGAAGGGATTGGATTTTACAATGCTGGTTTTGTTTCTCCCGATCTTGGCGACGGTTTTGATAGATTTTTAGGGATTTTTTT
>NW_018209917.1:0-811 GCF_001263595.1 Phalaenopsis equestris | reverse complement strand
AAAAATGGAGGGAGGAATGGAAGATGTCAATGTAGAAGATTTTCTTGAGGTTAATTCGTCGGAGCAATTGATCAATCTGGAAGCTCCTCAGCAGTTTCCTGTTGATCCCATTCCTTTGGAGGTTGAAACTGCTAAGGTTCTTGAGGTATTTGTTTAATGATAATTAATTGATAGTGTCTCTTCGAGATAGTTTTCTGCATACTTTATTTTTTAGACCGTTATCATATTTTTATTCAAGGAACATCAATCAGAAAGCTGGTGCATGACTTTTTGAAAATTGTTTTTTCAATAGCAGTTTCATAATTATTTCTTCAAACAGTTACAGTTGCACCAATTGTATAAATAGATATTATTTTAGATATGAAGCAGCTAAAAATGCTTTTAATATATATATGTATCGAGAATTGTGATAACAAGACCCTTTTTTTAGTAAGTATTATGAGGTTAAGTGTCATTTTTATGAGGCTTATTTGTTTATCAATAATTAGGACAAGTCGTCTTTGGTTCCTAGAAGGTTTTTTATTTCTTTAATAAATCAGATTAGCCTTGATATATTTTGAAAATTTAGTTTTTTTTTTTTAAATAAAAAACAAAAATAAAAGATTATTTAAAAAAATACCTCTATTTTCCTTGTGTGAATTTAATATGTAAGTAAGCTTTTTTTTTTTTTTTAATGTATATGTTATCTTGTACCTACTTAGTTTTAACTATTCTAATATCATATTTTTCAATTCATGAATGTTAGGCCTAAGAGATCTATCCTTTCAATTAATTTTTATGCATTATATATATATATATATATATATATATA
>NW_018209916.1:0-811 GCF_001263595.1 Phalaenopsis equestris | reverse complement strand
TGTCAATTGTAATTTAGTTAAGCCGTCGATTAATATGAGACATTTAGACTTCATTTGAAGTAGCTTTTTTTTTTAAGACATCCGCAGAAAGTAAAGAACGATTTAATAACAAAAATGGTGAAAAATTACCGCTCCTGTGAAACAACTCTCGAAACATTGAGGAAATTCTGTTTCACCAATTAAAATTTGTTTAATGCGTATACATTCACTGCAATGTATTGGGGCTTCACAATATTCTAAAACTAAACCTTGAAATGAAGTTGAAATATTTCATGATCAATTAATAAAAATTGAATTATGAATTAATGTTTAATTGATTTAATAGAATTTTGCTCATCTATTAATTTAGTGTATAATTTATCAATAATTATGTAATTACTCTCATTAAAACCTAAGTTGATTGTGAAAAAAATTGATAAATAGTTAATAATTAATCGACATAGTTTAAAACTAAGAAAAAATAAATCATTATTAACTAATTTTAATAAATACATTATTAATATATAATTCTAAATTTATATTTGATTTAGCAGACATAAATTCTAAAATAAAATTTTCAGATAAATCTTATATGATGTAACCAAATTCAAGCTCTTATATACCAAATAAATTGTTAAGTGCGTTACAAATGTTACAAATATTCTACTAACTTTCTTTATATTTATATATATAACACTTAAAATTTACTTTTTACATTAAATTATGTATAGATAATGACATGGGTGCAAAAATTAACATTTAAGTTTTAGAAAGGCAAATATATAGGAATCTTCATTTCTTTAATTTAACCAGAATTTAGTAAATCTCGTAT
>NW_018209915.1:0-811 GCF_001263595.1 Phalaenopsis equestris | reverse complement strand
AAAAAAAAAAATCCTAAGGCTAGATCCTAGGGCATTTAAAGGAAGGGAAAGGAAGACCTCAAAATTGAGTTCAACAATATGTTGATTATTTTTTAAAAAATAGTACATGTTTTTCTTGGAATGATTTTACTTACATGGAATTCTATGCTTATTTAGTTGGAAATAGTAAAATTTTTTGCATTCTATATTAATAATTTAGAAACTTTTTTATGATGGATTGTGTCGAAATTTTCACAATTTTGCCATATCACCATGGTTGTATCAAGTCGTGTCTGTGCCCTTGTGTAGGTGCTTCATAGCTTCTCAGCTTTGAAATTTCATTATATTATCTTAGAAGAGTTTTTTGTTTTGATTATTGATTTATAACTTCTGTGAGAAATATTTTTGGAGACTATTTTGTACCGTGAAACCAATTTTGGAATAATTAATTTTATTTATTGTTAGTATAAAAGGTCTATTGTTATTTTATCACTCATTTTTATATTGTAACTAATTTATTCTTCATGTTTATTAAAGTTTGAGTTTTCCATTGTTAGGGCACTTGGTACTGTGAAATATAAGTATTGTTTTCCTTATTGTGGGGTTCTCATCAATTTAATGCTCACCATGTTTACTTTTATGCTTCCTTGTTGTGGAAGTTTTCCATTGAAGTCACTTTTAGGGGGTGTTTGGTAGCACACTTTTAATAGGATTTTGCCATGGATTTAACCTAAGTTCAGCCTAATACAAAGAAAATAAAAGAGGAAAAACTGAATCCAACTTTTCGTTAAATCTCTTTCTCCCCCATTCGATCTCCTGTGCAACGTAGATT